>NC_141157.1:63138637-63418637 GCF_053477565.2 Lygodium microphyllum
TTCTTGTTTTCCCCTATTCCCGAGGGTGTTTCCACCTTTTCTTGAAGAATAGCTCGGCATGACAGGGACCTAAGTCCTTTTCTCCCATAACCGATATGTTTTGTTTTTTTTGTTTTTTTTGTTTTTTTCAAATTGAGCAAGGGAATGGTAGAAAGACCATGTATCAAGACCAACCTCGCCACTGTCGTTGGTGGAAAATAGAGGATAAGAGATCAAGGCTGGAGGGTGGAGTTGAGGGGACAGAGGGTTGCGTCCACTTCATCAGGAGTGACTAAAGAGCAGCTATCAGAAGTAGCATCATAAGAAGTACAATGCCGCGCCAACGAGGAAAAAGATCAAGTATCCGTAATTGTCAAGATCCCCAAGGAGGGAAGTACTTCTTCAGGCGATATCCATTGATCAGAAAGGGATCATCAGAGGCATCAACGGTCTGCACTTGGACAGAGCCATTAGGGTTGACAGCAAGTATCTTATATGGGCCCATCCACCGCTGTTGGAGCTTGCTAGGAAACTTGCCAAAGCGTGAATCATAGGCTAGGACCAAATCACCTTCTTTGAACTCCTTGTGCTTGATGAAGCTGTCATGGTAAGCCTTACGTCGAGCTTGCGTGGCTTCCATGCACTGTAGAGCCATCCTGCGAAGTTCGTCCAAACATTCCAGGTGCAAGAGACGGCATTGCAAGGAATCATCGTCCCCCAAACGCTCTTTGATAGCCACTCTCAAAGAGGGTAATTCCAGTTCAACAGGAAAAACAGCTTCTGTTCCATACACCAGCTGGAAGGGTGTCTGTCCTGTTGCTGCTTTATGGGAGGTTCTGTACGCCCAGAGGGCCTCTGTAAGTCGATCGTCCCAATCACGACGATGTGCGGTGATTGTTCTTGTCAGAATCGAGCAGAGGATGCGATTGGTGACTTCGACTTGGCCGTTGGCTCTGGGGTAATAGGGAGTGGACTTGCGATGGCGGATCTTATACAACTCTGTCAACTCTTCCATGACTTTGTTAAGGAAATGAGTGCCTCTGCCACTTACCAGCTCCAAGGGACTACCAAAACGGGTGATGATATTCTCGTACATGAACAGGGCCACGTTGTTACCATCATCCCGCTTGAGGGCTTTAGCTTCACACCACTTTGTGACATAATCTGTACATACAAGGATGTATCGGTTCTGTTTCCTTCTGGTAGGAGGATCGATCGGACCTACGAAGTCAATACCCCACTTCTCAAACGGCTTCAAAGGAAGGATAGGTTGCAGTGGCATGGCACTTGTCTTCATGGGTTTCCCCATTCTTTGACAAGCATCACATCTTTTACAGTAATCATAGGCATCTTTGTGAATGGTAGGCCACCAATAACCTGCTAGCAGAGCCTTCCTGGCTGTAGCTTCTCCTACAAAGTGACCTCCACATGGCTCGTCATGGCAAGCCTTCAGAACAATCCCAATCTCATTTCCTGCAACACATCTTCGGAGCACTTCATCTTTGCCTTTCTTGTACAGTGCACCACCTAGCAGGGTGTATGGGGCTGATTCTAGCATGAGCTTCTTCCTTTCCCGACTAGAAATACCAGGAGGGTACTGTTGAGTGGCCAGCAGATTGGCAATGTCTGCATACCAGGGAGTTACAGTTTCTACCAAGAACAGGGAAGCATCACGGAGGTCTGGATCATTCTGCTCCTCATTTGCAGTTTGTGGGATACGCGACAGATGATCAGCCAGAACATGGGAACGACCAGGCTTAGTAATCACCTCAAAGTCGAACTCCTGGAATAGAAGGAGCCATCTCATCATTCGTCCTTTCACATCTGCTTTGTTCATCAGGAAGGACAGGGCCTCATGATCCACATAAAATTTAAAGTGGGTAGATAGGAGGTAGTGGCGAAACTTTTCCAAGGCAAACACCATTGCCAAGCACTCCAGCTCTGTCACTGTATAGTTCCGTTCCCTATCAGCGACTTTTCGGCTTGCATAATAGATCGGTTGATCCAACTTCGAGGAGCCCTTCTGGCAGAGGACAGCACCTAAACCTTCAATTGATGCATCAGTGTGTACATGGAACTCTTTCGTCCAATCAGGAGGTTGCAGAATGGGTGCTTCTATCAAACACTGCTTCAGAGTGTGGAAGGCTTTGTCACATTCTTCCGTCCAAGTAAACTCTGCATCTTTCCTCAGAAGCTTGTGCAAGGAAGTTGCCTTTGTCGCAAAATGGGCTATAAACCTTCTGTAGTAACCCACATGGCCTAGGAATCCCCTCAACTGTTTGAGGTTGGTGGGTGCTGCCAGAGCTGCGATCTTTTCAATCTTTGCAGGGTCTGTTGATATCCCTTGTGCAGAGACAATGTGGCCCAACAGAACTCCAGAAGAGACCCCAAAGATGCATTTGTCGGGGTTGAGGGAAATCCCATACTCCCGGCATCGATCAAAGCATTGCTCCAAATGTCCCCAGTGTTCACTGATCAAACTATAGACACATAAGTCATCCAAATATACCTCAATAAAGTCGTGCAGATGATTTTGAAATGTGGCCATCATGACTCGTTGGAAAGTAGCAGGGGCATTGCAGAGCCCAAATGGGATCACTCGGTAAGCGTAGGTCCCCCATTCTGTGGTGAAGGTTGTTTTGGACTAGTCTTCTTCTGCTATTTGGACTTGGTTGTATCCGCTAAATCCATCCAAAAGAGAATAAAGTTCATGTCCTGCCACTGTGTCCAACAGTTGATCTGTGAAAGGGATAGGAAAGTGATCCTTCTTTGTTTTGGAATTAAGCTTTCGGAAATCCACACATATTCGCAATTTTCCATTCTTCTTGGGTACAACCACGATGGGTGAAACCCATTCACTGTTTGCCACTGGATAGATGAACTCGGCTTCCAGAAGCTTCAGTAGCTCCGCTTTCACCAATGTGGAATAATTCGGGTTCATTCGCCTCTATCGTTGCCGTACTGGCTTGGCATCAGGCTCCAAGTCAATATGATGTTGACATATTGTGGGATCAATCCCCTTTAGGTCTTTGTAAGACCATGCAAACACGTCCAAATTTTCTTTCAACAAGTTGTACAAGGTTGAAAACTCCTCTTTTGGAAGACTGCTACCCACCTTCAAGTGGCGTTCAATGCCTTCAGCATCCACAAGGGTAAACTGCCTTTCACCTTCTACTTCACGGATGAAGGTTCCACAGACTGCTTCTAGATACAGATCCGACTCCTTCAAGGGAATGGTATCCTCTTCTGATGTCCCACTAGAACTCACTTCTTCTTTTGCTGGAGACTTAGGTTGCTCTTTAAGATATTGGAATGGGATTAAAGTTGTTTCGGGTTTGGTTTCAAGAGTAATTACCTCTTGGCTTGAAGACTCATCTTCTGATGATACATCCAGGAACGTCACATAACAGGGACCCTCTGATGCCTGTTGGATTGGTGGAACTGGTACTTGTTGGCACGGTGCATCATCATCATCTTTCTTTGGCAAGGATGGGTTAGGACGGCAGGAGCCACTCTTGAAAGACGGCTTGTTCTTCTTAATCCATTCCTTATAAAGGTTTTGCATATGAGAAGATCCATTTACTAGACCAAATGGTACCATCACCATTCTGTCCCGTAGCATGAGGTCGTCTGTTTCTGATGCTTCTGGAACTTCTTCTTCAAATGTATCCTCTTCAGGTGGGATAGACCCTTCCATTTCACTTTCATAATCTTCTTCGTCCATATCATATCCATCCTCTTCTGTCTCTGTCTCTGTCTCTGCGTCTGCTTCTGCTTCTGCTTTTGCTTCTGTCTCTGTAGGAGCTCTGTAATAGAAGAATAGATTCTCTGTTTCCTCTCCTGTCTCTGTCTCTGGTCCTACTATGGCCATGTAACAGGGAGAGCAGTACATCCATGCTTCTATCTCACTGTCAGAAGTGATTTCAGAAGTCATGCCCGGTTCAGGCAGGAAGTATTCACCCATTGATAATGGCTTGGCATCTTTTGGAAGTCGGCCTACAGTATCCACTGTTAAGGAATGTGCCACTGTTTTCTTGGGAAGGATCTGTTTGACAGCATCTTCGTCTGCTGATGTTCCATCTGTAGCCTCATTAGAGGAGTCAGAAGAAAATTCCAAGGAGGTGGATCCATGTCCTTTTTGAGAACCATACAGTTTCAGCACCACTTTGTTGGGTCCTCTACCCAAGGTCAAGGTTCCTTTGAACCAATCTGTCCTTGCTCTGGCTTCAAAAAGCCATGGTCTGCCCAGTAACAGAGCATAGGATGTACCATAAGAGTTTGGCTTCACCACCAGATAGGCTAGCCAATAATCTGTTCCAGCCACTGTAGTCTTCACATATGGAAGAATGCCCAAAGGCTTGATTCCACTCTGATCCGCCAGTCTGATGAGCCATTGGGTGGGTTGCACACCTTGTAGGCCTAGATCCTTCATTGTCACATCCGTCATAATGTTTACTGATGAACCACCATCAATCAGTGCATTTGCAATGAAACAGCCTTCTATCCACACGCCAGTCTCTGGAGTACCTGGATCTAGGAAAGCATTAGCCACATCCACTTCTTTTACAGGCTCTGGAGCCTTGTTGGACTTTGTTGCTATTGAGGGAGCAATCCTTAAACCATGTCGTCTTGTCAGTATACTTTTGAATCTTTTCCGGCAACTGGGAGACAACATCAATAATTGTCGGAATGTGAGGTTTGGTTTAAAGGTATCTAGATCTCTGACCAGATCGTATTCCTTAATAGGATCCACTGGCTTCTCTAACCGATTAGGGAATGGGGCAACACCCATTTTCATTTTCCCTCTTTCTTCCAACAGAGGAATTACAGGAGCTTCTTCTGCCAATTGTGGCACTTCCTCCTCTTCTGTCTCCTGGACCTCTGGTCCTGCCTCTGTAACTGTCTCTGTAACTCTCTGTGGCGCTGTAGTGCTCTGTACGGCACTGTTAGGCTCTGTTCTGTTCTGTTCTTCTGGTGGAAGATTGAACTTCACTGTTCTGGCAGGGGGGTTATTTTCTTTTTGGATAGGTGGTTCCTTCTGCTTTGCACGCGTGATGGCAGCAACTTCCAATTCCACTAAATTGGAGGTAGGCTCTTGGGCCTTGGCCGGACTATCAGTAGCACTGTTTTTCACTGGGGCTGGGCTTGGACAGTCTTTTGCAGTGTGGCCTTCTCCTTTGCATCGACTGCATAAGGGCTTGTAATCCACTGACCTTCTGGGATTTGGACAATTTGGTGAAATGTGTCCCTTTTCTCCGCATCTGTAACATTCCACTTCTGATCTCTGACCACCGCTAGACTGTCTTCCTCTGTAACTTTGGGAAGGAAATATTCTGGGTCCGAAATTAGGACCAAACTCTCTAGGCTTGGGTCCAATATCCTGTGTTGTCATTTTGGATTCCAGCAAGTTAAATCTTGCGTCTTCTTCCTTTCTTCTCCTATCATACATCTCCTTCAGAGAGCAAATGTCCTCTGTATGGTTCTTCCGCAAACAGTAGGAACAGAAGGCTCCAGGAATGGTTGGTTTTCGTGTACATTCAGTGGCTAAATGGCCTGCTTGATGACACTTACCACACCAAGTATTTGACCGCATCACATCTCTTCCTGCTCCTGCAACATTGGATATGCTAGCGGTATTCACTTTCAACGTCTGTAGTTGTTCTATAATCACATCCATCAACTCCTTTTTTATGTTTGCAACTGAGTTGGATAAATAATCCTTCAAGCTTTCTCCTCCGGACGTACTGGCAGGAGGGTTTTGAGGAGTCTCTGTAATCACTGCATAAACGGGTTGGGCTGGTACAGAGGGGTCTTTGTTCTGGTTCTGATTCAGAGCTCCTGTTTGAACTGTTGGCTGTTGGCTCCAGTTGGTAGGATTCCACTGTTGCTGCTGATTTGGCATTGAGGAAATTGGTTGGGACCATTGTTGTTGTGGTTGAACCACCATTTGAGGCATGGATTGTGGCCACTATGGATTTGGTGCACTGTACTGTGATACCGGGGGCATCTGTTGGTAAGGGTAGGGGACAGTCCCTGGAACTACATTTGGTGGATACATCATTCCTGGCATCAGAGGAGGTAGGACTCCTCTTCCTGTATTCATCGCCAATCTAGCTTCCACTTCATCGTACAGTCTTGCTCCTTCTGTTGCAGCTTGCAGTGTGGCTGGTCTTTGTAGCTCCACAAACTTACGGACTTTTGGTTGTAATCCTCTGAGAAACACTCCCTTCTGAATGCCATCATCTAGATTATGGTTAGTCCATCTCTTCAGGATGGATTCCATTCGTGAGACATAAGCTTCCACTCTTTCTCCAGAAGACTGACTTAGATTCATAAATTCCTCTCTCATCCGCTCTTCAAAACCTTCACGCCTGAATTTAGTGAGGAAGGCCAACTTCAGGTCATCCCATGTGCCAAAAGTTCATGCTGCTTGTCTCTCATACCACTGAAACGCCGCGCCCTTGAAAGTGGCGGGGAATATTGCTAACCAATGCTCAGGGGTTCTGGCATTGTTAGCCACACATGCTACCATAAACTTTGCTACATGAAGATCGGGGTCTTCATTGTACTCTCCCCTAAAAACTGCCAATGGAACTACATTCGCTGGCCTGTCATCAATATTTCCAGGACGGATCTGGCTTGGAAGTGGACCTCCAGCAGGAGGAGGAAGGGCTTGATGTGCCATTGGGATTTCTGTAAAGAGTTCCGCAAGGGCGTCAAAGGCGGCTTCTGCTGTGAGCTCGCTCTCGGCTTTGATTCTTGCTTTCTCTCTTCTCACGTACCTCTGGACTCGTTCTAATGCTTGCCTCTTTATTGCGTCATTCATCAGGGGGTTGGCTCCACTATGTTGTTAGTGCTCCACAGAGGGTTAACAGAAGACTTCAGTCTCTGTAGGACTCTCTTGCCAACATTTCTTCTACTTCTTTCTTTTCAACGTCCTGAATTCTGCTTTCATGCCACTGCACAGAGGAAGGTATTCGGTTCTGAAGGTGTCAAAATGCATACGTCTGAGCATGGTGGTGGTGCCATCATCATAGTAATGCCAGCTTCTGATGGTTTCAACAGTGTATGTTGTGAAAAACACTCTGTCTACCAACTTCCAGTGGGTTTCTAATTGAACAAACAGAAGATTATCAGTACACCAAGCATCCCATGTATCTTGCTGTTGAGCGTCCACGAACAAATTCCAACTCTTTTCCTTCTTGTCTTTGTGAACCTCTACAAACCAAGACTCCTGAAGCTTCTTCACAATCTCCCACTTGATATTATATGGAAACTTTTCAATGAATGCCAAATCTTCCATGGATGGTCATTCTCTCTGTTTCTACTCTTCAGTTTATTCCCAAACAGTTTGCCACCAAGATGCAAGTTTCTGCTGCTTCAATAGGAAGAGGAAACTGTCCACCACATAGAGCATGCATCATGATGGTGATGTGTTTCCGCCATTGTGGGATGAACTTCTTGTGGAAAGTGGCTTTGATTATGAGAAATTCCAACTCCTCAGTGGAAGAAGGAACTTTACAAACATCCATTGAATTCTTCTCTTCTTGGCAATGCCATTTCCTTCATTTTCAGCCTCTTCTGGTGCTTGTTGATGGCAAGGTTCCCCGGCTGCACACCAAAAACATGGAGCCCCAAGAGGAACACCAAGGAAAAGGAAATTCTCTTGCAAGAAAATCTATCTTGTAACATCAACAAGCTTGTTTATCATGTTTCATATGATCACAATGAAGAAAAGAACACTAGGCACAACAAATCTTCATACATCATCATATAGACCTCCCACGGATTTAATAGAATCAACCATATTCTTCAACATCTTCATAAAATCCATCAATAGAACAAAGAAAGCAAAGGAATACACCATCTTTGAATGAAAATACATCACATAGTATTCATCTTCAATATCTTCCTAGTCTTCTCTCTCAATCTCTCATATACAATCACTCTGTTTGAGTAGAATTGGCTATCTCTGACTCTCTCTCTCTCTCTCTATCAATAATACATCATATCCTCACTACAATCTCTCAAAATCACCCTCAATAATCCTTCTTAGGTCGTGGATACCCCTCCCAAGAGGTATGTCTGATATGAAAAGTCACCAGAACCACTACAGTGTCCTTTCATAGCTCTCTACTGTCACTTCACTCTAGTCTTCACTTGAGTCTTCAGCAGCTACTTCTTCCACTTCTTTCAGCTCTTTTGCACTTGTATTCACCTCTTTCCAAGGCTAGAAAACTTTCCCAAAGTCACACATACATTCCACAGAACACTTACAGAAGCATACAGAACAGTCTACAGAACAGTACCGGAACAGCTACAGTACAGAACATAACAGAAGCAGAAGCTCTACAGGAGACCTACAGAAGGTTACAGAAGGTCATCAAAACTACATAACTCATTCTCAAACCATTCCAAACTCTCACAAACCATTCAATAAGCTTTCACAATATCTCATTCTTCATCAATCAATACTCCTTCCCTCTTTACAGAAGACAATCAGAACAAAACAGACCAAAACAGACCAAAACAGAACAAAACAGAAGGTATACAGAACCAATCAGAACCTATCAGAACATCACAGAACCACCAACAAACATCATGATCTTCCAAAACACAATCATTATCATCTAAAACACTCTCAAACCACTTCCAAATCAATCAATCATCTCATAAAATCAACCATTCAGCTCTCAAAAACAACAAAAATCAGCCAAAAAACAAGTCATTTCAACACTCAACAGGTGGAAGCATGGGGTAAAAGCTATATCACACATTACATGGTGCGTACTAAGTCAATATTTTAAAATTGTATGAATTGTATAAACTATTGAGCATAGTTTTACTCATGTGTGATATCTATCTTTATAGTATATCCTTAAGGCACATGAACCATACTTTGTAGAAAAGGGAAGCATAAAAGTTTGTGTAACATGTGTACCTAGCGGCTGCCAGGCATGTTTCTAGGGGTCCATCGAGAGACAAATCTAAGCGCGATGCTACCCAACACTCCCATGGAATGTTATGGGGTTTATCACCTAGGGTTTCTCGATTCCACCTCACAATGGAATGTTTGCAGCTGAACCCACTGGGATCGACCTGAAATTTAGGTTCCTAGTGGTCAAGGTCTCCTAATGGAATTCTAGTGTTGGATCTTGGATATCCTACCTCACCAAAAGATACCCAAGCCAAAGCAAATCCATGTCACACTTGGTTCAAAGAGAATGAAAAGTGAGAGGGATGTGTCACTCAACCTCCTTACCATAGGGCATACTCCCATTCTAGTCCCCTAAAACTAGATGAATTGGGGTTCTAATCTAACAATCTCTAAGGGTCGGTAAAACCTTGTGAGAAACGTCCCAGTTCTCTAGGACCACCCTGCTGTAACCCTTCAGGGGTTCTGCCCACCTGCTTCCCTCAATAGACGTTCTTTAGTTATTTAATTATATCCTACCACGATTACGTGTGACATTTAAAGTCAGCTTCCTTAATTAGACCTTTTAGGAAACAAGGTTCGTTTGTGTAATTTATAGCATAGACACGAATATAGAGCAAGTAGTCCTTTTGACAAGCAAGTTCAAACAAGCTCCTTAACTTATCTTCAAGTTAATATTTGTCTCCTATCCATTAGGAGAAATTATATGTCCCTTCTGCCCTACATAAATAGCTGGTCCAAATCACATGGTATCATAATTTCCATCCTTCATCTAGAATAAGATCTTCCAATGCCATAGACGTTGGGGCCACGGAGGTCTTCAACTCCATTCTAGACTTGACAAGGGGTGTCCAGAGCTCCCTTGACCTGCAAGCTGCCTAGGAGTGAAATAGTATCTTCGTGGTTGGCCTTTTCACCACTCGATCTTCGGCTTGTAAATCAAGCAGTGTCCTTTTCAGCTTGATCCGCAGTGTGATCATGGAGATGATCCATTTGAGCAAAATATCATTCCTTAGTTAATCCAATTAAGAATCAAGTGCAATCAAGGCATTCAGCCTTGATATCATCTTTCAAAAAAGGCATCCTTTTATCCCCATGGCAAATTTGTCATCATAGACCCCACCATGAAATTATATAACTAATCTATGCCGTCAACCATCCAGCGAAGTGCCCTCCACATATGCAGAGTTATGGCACTCTTCCAAGATGAAAGGAACCTCGTCAGGCATCACAGATCGGCAATAGATATCATGAACACCCTGACGTTATAGTTTCCTGCGATCAAGGAAAACTTCAAAGCCTGTTGTCTGATTTTCCTCTTTTCAAATTTTGATAAACCAGCTCCATTCTCTCCCGTTGATAGATAATACGTGATAGCATATACCAAGATGGGATAGAAGCTGTATCAATTTTAACATTTCTTCAATATCACTTCCTTCAACCAAAGTCTCTTTCGATTTCCCAAAATCTACAAGGCATTCCACAATCCCCTACAACCTCGGTGGCTTACTCTTAATCTCATAATCGAACTCCTGCAAAGTGATTAACCACTTTTCCAAATGATCAAGCGGTTGCAGCTTGTTCATAAGCAAGCTAAGCCCTTCTGCCTTCGTATAGAAAACTACCTTCTCATAGAGGATGTAGTGCCTAAAATTTTTTAGTCGCAAAGACCATCGCAAGGCACAACTTCTCCATGTAGGTGTAGTTAATTTCTGATATACCCAATTTTAGATTCTCACACCTCCAACCTTTGTCTCTTCTCCATCTTGCCCTCCTTGAGCTTGCATGGCATGCACCAAGCAAGGATGTTGCCATTTCGGCTAAGGGAAGGCCTCACGCCAAGGCATGCCACCTAGAGCACAAGGTGGAGCCTCCTCTGGTGTAGCAGTAGGTGCTCCCCATAGAGCACAATGACGACCATAGAAGAAGAGGAGATGGAAACCAAGTATTGTTATCCTTTGGGAGATAAGGAGAATCCAAGGCAGATATGAGCTTCTCATCCTAGAAAGATCTTTTCATAAGGTTGTTCAAGAAGTTATGCACGACTTGGAGCTAAAAGGGCTCGGAAGGTTTTGGGCATGAGTGCGTGATGGCCCATCAGTAGGAAAGTGGACTGTTGCAACTATGGAGGCCCTACAAACGACTGCAGAGGAGTTCCTCATCGACTTGTTTAATTATACGCATGTCATGATCACAGAGATAAAGATATTAACTTTATCGTTCATTTGACATGGCAAGGGGACTCCTCCATAGGTTATGAGATTAATGATGTAAGGTTTTGTAATGAGTGTTTCAGCACCATAGCATCTTGGAAGGCCAAAAAATATCTCATGTGATGTGTACTAAATTCAATTAATTGAGTAAAGTTGTTTTGTTTTGTTTCTTGAAACGCATGACTCTTAATTTTTGTTTAACGTATGCATGCATCGAAAGTAGTAATACATACGGATACAAGTACATTATCACCTATGTACAATTTCAAGTGCAACACTACACATTGACATAATTAAATTGGATTATCTTAGCGTATGCGAATGCATCATTCACATACCACATATTATTGTCACACTTACACGAACCACACATTTATTCAATAAATATTTATTTATAGAGACAAAGTAAAATATTTTATATTCATCAAGAAAAATACATGCAATGACTGCTAGTGATGGCATATACAAAAAGCCGATAGCCAACAAGAACTCTCATTCATTCATTGGCTTTTTCATCGGTAGAGAGGAGGTGCCAGCTTCCAATGAAAATAGAAATTCCTTCTTTGCTTAAAAAATGACATGCTCTCTCGTTAGCTCTTTCTCCAAGAGAAGTGGATCTGATACTTTAGCAAGGTCACCTAATGTAGTAAGCACACACATAGCTCCACCATGTGTTTTGGTCAAACAAGTAAGTAAAGAAGCTTTGACTGCTTACTACACCACCTTATCCAAGCTAGATGTCACAGATATCACTCAAAAAGGTCCAAACTTGGTCAAAGATTGAATTTTTATGATTCTTTCCTACCCTCCTAGTGACCACTTCTTATGGAAGACCACCAAGTTTGCAACAAGGTTGCTAGTGTACTCCTTTAGAGCTAAATCCTCCTGTCAATCCGTATACCAAGCTCCTTCTTGCCTTGATGCCAACTCATCTATATACAGTATGTCCTGAATGACAAATTCAAATCAAACAATATAATTAGCAACTAACCTAGAGTTATCAGAAAGCGATGAAACTTGACCGTAGGGTGCATGAGTCCCCCGAAGTCCACCAATGAAATCTTGCATATCTTTCCAAGAAAGAACCATATCTTCCAATCTCTGCCATCATCCAATGCACATCCATGTTATCATAATCAATTAGGTCTTCCATTGAATCCCCAACTAGGATGGAAAACAACTCTTCTTTCTTCATTTCTAAGTATTGTAGCACATCTTACAGAAGCAAGTATTGCATGCCATCTACTTCAATGGGTGCAAGGAGGCGAGATTGGGTTTGTGGACTTGTGGCTATTCTAAAGAAGATCTCACCATGAGAGCCAACCCTTGCTTTTCCACCACCCAATGTTACTCTTCAACATTTATGAGCTCTTTAATTGGCTCTTCTCCCATGTACATGATAGCAACAACCTATGGAGTTGTATCTTTATCACTCTCCTCCTCTAGGGGCATATCCAATGCAAGGAGGTAAATTGCCAATGCGCAATCACACTTCACAAGATCCAAAGGTGTTGTACCTAGTGCATTGCCCATGGAAACAGTGCATATGATGTGAGAAGGATCCACACGGGCCAGACACCTATTCACCACTTTTTGATGATTCTTCCCTACTTGAAATACTATGAGTTGTTCCAGAGGCACCCAAGTCATGTCGAATCCCTTGATGGAGTATGTGCAAGTACCAATGGTGCTCACAAAGTCTTTCAAAACCTAAAGGGGGGGATTCTGCGATGAGAGTATGCTTTCAAAGTTGAAGTTCTTAGAGAAAACCTAAAATATCTCGTCACCCTGGCTAGCAAAGATAGTCTCATAGATCCACTCATCAAAGTATGTGCGAGCATCCATCGTAGTAGGTAGGAGGGATGTGGTGAATGTAAAGAGATGAAGAGAGAAAGTGTGAAATGAAACAATGAAACAAAAACTAAACTAGTTCTACCTTAAAAACCTTAAGTTTTAAACCGCTAAGGGCTGTTCGCATATGAGATTGTCTTTGTAAAGTTCACATGCATATGAAAATGTGTCAATGTGAAAAGTGTATAGCAAGTGTATGATTTTGCATAAATATCATACATTTAAATATTGTAAATTTGTAAGTGACAATATTCTATTGACCAAAAAATTCCAAAAATTTATAAGTGTTGGATATTACAGCTTGTGGTGTTAGGACTTTTAGGGAGACTCTACAATTTCTAAAATATGTAGAGCTACACACTTTCCATTGGTAATAGTATCCTCATCTTGACTTTGAAGTTTCTACCATCTAGTTTAAAATAGAAGCTAGTAAGTGGCTTTTGCATTAACATTGTAATTTCTAGTGCATTATACTCAAGGGCCAATCATCCTCCATTTGCAACACTTGGGGCTCGTAGCCCTCACAAATGACAGTAACATCCATAGTTGCACTTTCACGTGTATCTAGATCAAGGCACAACCATTTATCCTTGAGTATCCTCCATCTACGATACTTGAAATCTAGGGATAAAGTCTGAGACAAAGTACTTGTAATTGAAATGAAAAGTTAGCTGATGCATCCCAAAGTAAGATAATAGTCAATTAAGAGAGAAAAATTTTACCTAAAAGCCATGTCCCTTGTTGTGATTTGACACTCCACTGTGTCAGGACTGTGATTCATTTTTTATGTCTAAGTTTTTTCCTAGAATCCTTGTTACATAATCATCAGATGCACTTTTTATGACGTATGTGCTTTTGGTACATCTCAAACTGAGAGCGGAGTTTCGAGCCCGGGATGTGCCTAAAATTTGCCAAAAAATTTGGAATTTAGGGGAAAAATATTCAACATCGAAGGCGACGGCTGCAGCTAGGACGATTTTAAGCACCAAGTGAAAGATGGCTTTTAAAAGGCACCTGAGTGACACTTGTGGATTTTTGATAATTTTTCAAATTGCCATGTGGGATGCTCAGAGCTGCCATTTAGTGCGGGATGTCAAGACAAATGCGCAGGATTTTTCAGAGGCTGAAACGGAGCCTGAACGAGAAAGAGGCCAAAAATTGGCTAAGATTTAAAAAGGTGGACAAAATTTAAGGCCAAAAAGGGGGGTGCCCTTTGGGACTTTTAAACCCCCCCCCCCTCCCACCCTTCCCAATTTTTGTGAAGAATTCGTGACGAAAACGTGGAGAGATGGCGAGATGCAGGCGCCGAAAAATGCCCCCCCCCCCCCCCCCCCCCCCCATGGATCATGATTCGGGGCTATAAGTATCCCATGCAACAGAGATTGGGCCTCAACTTCTCCCTCTTGGCTGACTCTATTACTGGTCTTCGCATGAGATATGGCTGTCTGGATGAAGAGATCAGAATCTAGTCTTTCTCTCTCCTCCCTCTCTCTCTTCCCTATGGGTTGTTCATGCGCACCATCTTAAAGGAGGAACCGGGAGGGAGAATGAAGGAAATGGCGGTGGAGATTGATGGAGATGCTGAAGATTGTCTATAGCATTGGATTGAGAGCAATGGAGGCTCCGTCTGCTGGTTATGCAGTCATTCAAGGTGTCTCGAGTTTCGTAAAAACACGATATGACCATTTTTATGAAGAAAATGAAGGATTTTTTATAGTTTATGATGATAATTATGTTCTTATTGGATGAAAATTTATTTGTGTGCTGGTTGCATAATGAGTAATTTTTTTAAATCAGAAAATTTTGCTTTTGTAATGATTTACATGCTCTATTTAATTCCCATAAACCCGAAATGTGGTTTTTAAGCGGTAAAATGGTAGTTTTTCCGTTTCGGGTGGGTGAAAGGTGTTCTCATGGGGGGAATATAGAAGATAAATTGAATGTTAGTATGCTAAAGTGATTGGAACAAGAAAAATAAAAAAATAGCATATTTTATTGATAAATAAATCAAGAAAATGGGAAAAATAAGGAAAAAAATAGAAATACGCCTTGGAAAAATAAGAAAAAATATAATGATTGTTTGTGGATGTATGGTAGTGGTAAAGCATGAGGTTTAGCCTCAGTTTGCCCTATCTCCCTATCAAAGTTTGTGATTTACCACTTTTTATACATCAAAATATGACAAAATGAACCTCTACACCTATGCAACGAAAGCAATACCTAAATGTAGGGGGTTGGGATGTTTGAATGGTGTGATTTGCATACTGATTATTGCTGATTTTTTTATGCATATCATGATATAGAGGTTGTTGTATTTTAATTGAGAGGATAGTAGCATGAGTATTGTCTCAGTGCTATCCTTACATCGCCGCAACGAGTTAGTGAATGAGCATCGAAAAGCCTGGTTGTGCACAACACGTTGTTGATTGAAAATGATGTTTGAGCACTTTAGGATCATTCACTTTGCATGTGCATATCAACCATGGTATTAGAAAAAAAAGGACTGGATGCCTAGCACATGTTTTCAATGACAATGACCGATGCTTGAGTGTGGAAAGGCATCCTAAGCCATAGGATAGACGTTCGTTTCTTGGGGGATTATTTGGTAAGGACACATGGTATCTCCTGGAATACTTGTAAAGTGAAAGAGTGGAGTTTTTTCGTTTGTTTTATATATTGAGCAGCGCATCAAGGGGCTAATCCTTGTGATGTAGGAGAGCTGTAGTGGGGCCGCAGTAATTCCACCGAGAGGTTGCCTCCCATGTATGTGATAATCGTGGTATCTATTGCCAGTGTGTATGTGTTCTCCCTCTGTGAAGTTTATAGAAAGGGAAACGTTGGACTACAAAACTATAAACACATAGATCAGACTTTAGGATAGTTTGTCACAGTAGATAGATGCTCCTAGTCTACGAGGCCGTGAGGGTGTGTTTGTCTGTTATGAGTATGAGGTTCGGCTAGTGCCATAGCTAGTGTCGGCCCATTTGAGGTCCCATCAGTGGTGCATATGCCAAGAGCTACCAATAAGTGCTAGTTCTCGAATCTAGGGTTTTTAGGGACCAAAAAAGTTGGTTTATGTCCTCTAACAAGGACCGTCAAGCCAAAATACAAAAAGCAAAACATGCTAAGAGGGCTAGATGGTGGTTGGAGATCGTAAGTCGCTATTCTCCTTAAAGGAGTAGCCTGATATGCATAAGAGGTAGTGGTCTTAGTAACCCAATTGCTGCACATAGTCTTTTAGGTGCAGGAGAAAGCGCAAGTTCTTTCTCTCTTCCACCAAGTCAACCCACTTCAAGTGGGGGTGTGATCCCATCAATTCAAATTCCTATTGTCAATCTAATTGTCATCATGGCACAACCCATTGCAATTCCTGCAGGGACGCAGGATTTGCTAGCTTTAGGAGTTCCTTTGCCCATTTTTAATGGGTTAGCCGAAGAAGATGTGGAGTTTCACATTTGTGAATTCCAAAGGCTAATGTTTAATTATCGCATCCAAGATGAGGGATATCTCATGACGTTCTTTAATATGACATTAAAAGGAAGAGTTGTAGTATGGTATCATAGCATAGAGACTGGAACCATCACTACAATCAACCAATTTTATGCAGCTTTCTGAGGAGAATATGCCCTTGAAAGAGGTGGCCAATACTGGTTGCGTGTTTTGAATGTAACACGCCAAGAACCCCACGAGAATGTGAAAGCCTATGCCAAGAAGCTTAAGGAAGTGTTTCGTAAGTTACAAACTTACATTCCTATTCCGCCGGCTGCCCAATTGCAATACTTCTTGCATGGATTGGATTTCAATATTCAGGTACAATTGAGCAGTGTGGCTTTGGCTGATATAGACACTGCCATCACGCGGGCAGAAGGAGTAGAGTCACGGTTACAAATGGCCTACTCCTCTCGAATAAATCTTAATGCGGGTCTAGTACCTTGAGGAAATTTACCATTGATAAATGGAAGTCAAGGGATGCCTATGAATAACCCTAATGGGAGAGGAAGCATGGTCCAAAATGTACCTTTGCTGCCAGCTCCTCCTAGTGTGACTATGCTTATGGCTAGTCAGTTGGCTCCACCAAATGTTGGAGGCCAAGTTTCGAACCCTAATGTTGTTCATGTGAGTCAACAACCAATGCCCAATCAGATTATTAGGCTAATGGAACTACGGATAGACGATCAAGGCTATGAGTCGAGTGCATCTAATGTCCTTGGCGAAGTTAAGGATATGATGAAACACTAAACTGACATGATTTCTGAACAATATCGGCAAATAGCTGTTGACATCAATTTCCTGAAGAAGCAACAAAATCTGATAGGGAGTCGACCCTTGAAGAGAGTGGTCCCTCAAGATTCAGTTGTAAGTGGTGTGGTAGACAACATTTCCCTATAAACTATCCAAATGTGAAATGTGATATTTGTGGAAAGTCGGGCCACTTAGCCGCTACCTGTTGGAGTAAGATTAGTTCCCTTCAACAAGGGAGTAAACAGCCAGGTCCAGTTAATCATAGAGCGCAAGGTAATAACCTCCAGCAGAATGATGGATCAAGACAAATACTGCAAAGGGGAAAGACCACTATAGAGGAGTTGCCACAAGGCAATGAAGTCAGCCTTATCGAGGCTGTACGCATCAATGGCACTGAAACCTCTAACCTACGAGCCGTGACAAGAGGCCAAAAGGCTAAAGAGGGTCATAGAGATAATGCAAAATTGGTTGAGGGAAACCCTAAGCAAGGGGATAAGGGGACGCAAGTCCTGAATCCTGGCGTGGAGGGTGGACCTCTAGGGCCTGTTGACAAAAAAGTTGATCCTAAGAAGGATGAGGAAGTGCCAAGAAAGAAGGCAAGAGCTAAAAAGGAAGCACCAAAGCTGGTCCCAAGACCAAAAGAAAGGATGGTTTGGTGAGAAAAGAGAGCTTTGACTACTTATCATGATTTTGATTTAGCAAGTTCTCTTTGCGAAGTCAAACTAGATGTAAACCTCTTATAATTGATTAAATTATCTCCAAGAGTATGCAAGGAATTTAAGAAGATCCTGCGTATTAGGTATATTGTAGAACCTTTGGGCATAGCATGAGTAGGGGAAGATTGGCTTGATCATGTTGAAAAGAATTTCCCTAGGGTTCTAGCATACGTAGATGGAATATTAGTGGAGCATGCTATTGTAGACACTAGGTCCTCCGTCAATATCATGAGTTCAGAGTTGATGGAGCGGTTGGGTCTAGGCATTCAGAAAGATAGCTCCACCCTTCTTAGAATGGCTGATGATAGTCTAAGGCAA
This sequence comes from Lygodium microphyllum, assembly GCF_053477565.2. Taxonomy (NCBI): domain Eukaryota; kingdom Viridiplantae; phylum Streptophyta; class Polypodiopsida; order Schizaeales; family Lygodiaceae; genus Lygodium; species Lygodium microphyllum. The sequence goes on from NC_141157.1 coordinate 63,156,892, forward strand.
CCAAAAGGTTGTGTTACTAAAGTCCATGTTACAGTTGCAAGTGTAGAATGCTTCTTGGACTTTAGGGTTATAAGATTTGCAGCACGTCCTAGCTATCGAGTCTTGCTAGGTAGGCCTTGGATCTTACGAACAGACTGTCAAGTAGATATACCCGCCGGTCGAGTGGTTCTAGGTAGAGGTACTAATCGAGTAATAGTCGATGCTTACCCTGAGTCTCCTCAGAGTGAGAGAGCTCCTTTATCCTCCACTGAATTAGAGATAGCAGATGATCCATATGGTAGTGAGACATCATCCAGTGATGAATCTAAAGAGGGGTCCACTATAGAGGATATTTATCAGATAACTCTAAATGAGCCGATAGAGCCGCAAGATAGGATAAGAGACGCGGATGTGATTGAGTTGGACCTTGGCACACCGAATGATTTGCGGCCAATTAAATTAGGTTCCATGCTCAGTTCAGCAGAAAGGGAGGACTATGTGCCCTTGATTCAAGAATTCCGTGACATCTTTGCTTGGAGTTATGATGAGCTGAGAGGCATTCCTCCTAGCCTAGTTGTTCATACTATTCCTATAAAAGAAGGCAGACGTCCTGTGCGTTAGAAAGTAAGGCATATGCCTTTTGAATTGAGGGACAGGCTGTTTGAGGAGTTACAGAAGTTACGGAAAGTTGGTTTAATCTTCCCTGCAGCACACAGAATGGTGTTTACCAGTTGTTATCAGGAAGAAGAAAAACAACTAGATCCGACTATGTGTAGATTTTAGAGAGCTGAATAAGCAAACGGTTAAGGATTACTACCCATTGCCATTTATTGACTAGATTTTGGATCAATTAGCGAGCAGGGAAATATATTCGTTTATGGATTGCTTTGTGGGTTACAACCAGATGGCAATTGCAGAAGAGGACAAGTTGAAAACAACTTTCATTACTGTCTTTGGTACTTTTGCGTACCATGTGATGGCCTTTGGATTGTGCAATGCACCTGGATCATGGCAATGAACAACAGACAAGACCTTTGGTGACATTTCCCCAGATGAGTTGAAAGTATTTATCGATGACCTGGGGGTAGCCACTGTAAGGGAAAGGATGTTGATTATCTTAAGAAAGTGCTTTGAGTGCTGCAGACAATTTTGTATCGCTCTTAACCCACGGAAGTATGTCTTTGGAGTGCCTTATGGGCTATTGCTAGGCCATGTGGTCAATTCAGTAGGGATCATAAACTAACCCTGAAAAGATCAAGGTTATAGTCTCTATGAGTCCACCACGCACTCCGAAAGAGGTACATAGCTTTCTGTCATCGATAGGGTACTATGGGAGGTTTATAAATGCCTTGGTAGAAAGGACATTGCCACTAACGAACTTATTATCCTTTAGCTGTCTATTTGTATGGAGCAACCCTTGTAAGGTAGCTTTCAAGGATGTGAAACAGGAGCTAGTAAAAGCACCAGTTTTAAAAGCACCTAAAAGAGGTGAGATATTTTACATATTTTCAGCAGCCACCATGCATAGTATCAGCTGTGCTGTTTAGCCCAAATCTGGGAGGAAAAGTGGTATCATCCAATAGCTTTTTCTAGTCGAAAATTGGGCATATCAGAAATTAACTATACCTATATGGAGAAGTTGTGCCTTGCGATGGTCTTTGCGACTAAAAAAATTTAGGCACTACATCCTCTATGAAAAGGCAGTTTTCTATACGAAAGCGGAAGGGCTTAGATTGCTTATGAACAAGATACAATCGCCTGATCATCTGGAAAAGTGGTTAATCACTTTGCAGGAGTTCGATTATGAGATTAAGAGTAAGTCACCGAGGTTGCAGGGTATTGTGGAATGCCTTGTGGATTTCAAGGAACCGAAAGAGACTTTGGTTGAAGGAAGTGATATCAAAGATTGTTTAAAATTGACACAGCTTCTATCCCATCTTGGTATGCTGCTATCACGCATTATCTATCAACAGGAGAGACTGGAACTGGTTTATCAAAATTAGAAAAGAGAAAAATCAGACAACATGCTTTGAAGTTTTCCTTGATTGTTGCAGGAACACTTTATCGGCAGGGTGTTGATGATATCTATCACCAATGTGTGATGCCTGATGAGGCTCCTTTCATCTTGGAAGAGTGCCATGACTCTGCATGTGGAGGGCACTTCATTGGATGGTTGATGGCACAGAAAGCTTTAAGAGCTCGATATTGGTGGCCGTCCATCTTCCAAGATTCCTTTGAGTACGTTAAGAGATGTGATACTTGTCAAAGATATGACAGCAGAGAGAATAGGAAACGCCCACTTACGCCTATTATGGCTATCCTTCCATTTGAAAAGCGGGGCATTGACTTTGTGGGTCCTATCACCCCGTCGTCTACTACCCAGAAGAGGTACATTATAGTAGCAACTGATTATTTTACAAAATGGTCAGAAGCGCGGGCGACGAGGCAGGACAATGCAAAAGAGACTGCAAGTTTTCTTTTAGAGCAGATTATCTGCAGTTTCAGTCCACCGAAGGAATTAGTGTCAAACCGTGGAACCCACTTTTTGAATAAAGTGATCAAAAGCCTGACTGAAGCTTGGAAAACCAAGCACAACAAAACGACCCCCTATAATCCGCAAGCCAACGGGCAAGTCGAAAGTACTAATAAGCAACTTGTGGGTATCTTGTCTAAAATAGTATCTGAGAAGAAACAAGACTGGGACAGGAAGTTGTATGTGGCAGTATGGGCGTAGAATACAATGTTCAAGCGAGCTATCGGCCATACTCCATTTAAATTAGTTTATGGGAAAGAGTGTGTGTTACCCCTGGAAATCGAGTTGCCAACCATACGGTTTGCAATTAACCACTCTTTGGGAGACGAGGATTCGCTCTTTGAACATTTCACGACCATAGCCCACCTGGATGAGCTGAAATTGGAGAGCTTATTACACTAGGAGGTAGCTAAACGTCGGATGAAGCAGTTGCACGACCTTAAAGCAAAGAAGTATACCTTTAAAAAATGGCAATTAGTTATGTACTACGATGCACGTTGGAAGCTATTTCCAGGGAAGCTGGAACCTAGATGGGATGGCCCCTATAAGATTGTTAGGATAGGGAAAAATAGGCCTATGGCTCTACTAGCTTATCTACAGGGAGTAGAATTTAAAAATAAGGTCAATATTAATAAGATTAAACCTTATTATTTCTAAGTATGCTAATATAGAAAAATGCATTGTAGGTCCATGCTGGGGCTGATTTGAGACCTGCAAAAGAGCTTAAAGCTGGTTGATGGGGCGGTTAATTTCTTATTTGGAGCACCCATATCTGGAGCAGAGATACCATCAGGGGAAACTTATCTGGTGGAGCAAAGGATACAAAGTGATTGAGCAAGAAGATGGAACCTTTGTGTGGGAGATCAAAGTCTTCTATCATCACTCCTTCCGAATGTTGACAAGTATCCTTGTTGAGTTTAATGAAGAAGGTGGGATGGAGCCGTCAGTTCATCCTCTAAACATGTTAAATTTTGACTATCATAATTACGAATAGAGGAGTTTGTGATGGCAGGCTATGTAAACCCATTGTGGACGTACACACTATATTTTGACGGAGCGTCCAGGGGCCCTAATAAAAAAGGGAGTGTTGGAGTAGTAATTTGAGATCCCCGACGTAGAGTTACGATGAAGTTAGCTACTTATCTCGGGGTAGGATTCACTAACAATATGGTGGAGTATAAAGCCTTGATTATGGGACTGCATATTTCCAAGCAAGGTGGTATTCAGCGGTTGTTAGTAAAAGGGGATTCCCAGTTGATCTTGAATCAGCTAGATAGAACATACACAGTGCGGAATCCCATCCTTTGTATGTATCATTGAACTGCGATGACCCTGCTTGAGGAGTTTGAGAGAGTGTCTCTTTAGTTGATTCCACGTTACTGGAATCAGTTTGTGGATTCACTGGAAAATCTTGCTTATGAAGCAGACCTTTTCTTCAACTGTAGTCCTAGTTTGGATATTGCTATTAATAATGAGACATGACCCAGTCGCTTGTGGGGAATGTTATCAGAGCATGCAATATATGGCAGGCAATGGTTGATATGGGTGATGCAAAGAGTAGCCGAGACCCATCTACCGTTGTTATCCTGGACCCATAGGCTGATTAGACAACATGTTATGTGTACGCCTCTTGCTATATATGTAGGAGGGATGGGTCATAATCTTATGCATTTAGTTTAGAGCTGCGAGCCCTACTATTTTTCCTCCTTGGAGAGGAGCATATTATTGTATATCTGTACTATTTCGGGGAGGGATGTGTAGGTGCTATTCTGTTTTATTTCATTAGACCAAGAGGACCAATCAATTTTGTACAGAATTGCTTTATTTCATTAGGCCAAGAGGGCCAGTCGTCTGTTTAGTACAGGTGCGGTTAATGGTTTCTTCTTTTAGTCCTTTGCTAGACACGTTTAAAGAAGAGCTTGGAAGGAGCCTATGTCATGCGGGGACTTCTCGTGGCCCTATCTAGGTGATATCTCTCCTTTACGAATACTGTGTTTTTTTTGCTATATGTGTTGGTGTGCTTGTAGAGGATTTTCTTTTCTTGTTGGGGACCAACGTCCAAGACATGAAGTCCCAGGTTTAGGTTAGCTATGTCTGAGGGAGGTATGAGTAGTCGTTGCCTCTTGTAAAGACATTTCCAGGCATCGAAAGACCTGTTTTAGGAGGCAGTTCTAGTGACCCTGTTGTGCTAGCCTGCTAGACAGCCGTTCTAGGAGTTCTTGTTAGTTGTGAGGTAGTTAGAGAAGTCTGCCGAAGGAAAAATAATGATGATAGAGGGAAAGAAAAACCCTGAATATCTCAAAGAAAATAAATATGTACAAAGGTTTGTAAAAAGGGGTTCTAACCCCTATAAAAATAGAAAAGAAAAGAAAAGAAAGGAAAATTTATAAACAGTTGATCATCGCCTTGTGAAGGCCTGGTAGGCTCTTGGGGACGAGTCAGGCCCCGGGCCGATGCCTTGTCTTCCTAGGGGTGGTGTCTCATTGGAAAAGAAGAAAGTAAGGAAGGTTGGAGTGAAAATAAAAGTGAGCATCAGAAAAGGATTAAGTGTCGCCTTGCGAAGGCTTGGTAGGTTCTTGGGTACGAGATAGGACCTGAGGCCGATGCCCTGTTCTCCTTGGGTCACTATGCTCAACTCCCTCCTTTTTACATGCCCGAGTCTGAAAAACTAAAAACCTAAAAGAAGAAATGTGCTAAAAGAAAATACTTCTTGATCAGGCTATACGAGTCCTCACCTAGTAGGAGCTCCTGGTTGTGTTGCCCTTAGTTAGGTAGGTAGTTCAGACCACCACTTACGGCAACCTCTTTGATAGTTCTTTTTAGTTTGGCCGTGTTGGAGCAGTTGGTTAGTGACTAGCTTCGAACCTTCTATCAGATTATGCTAGGCCTACTCCTTGTGGATTTCATGCATTGGTTTTGTCAGGGGGTAGGGTGAGCATTGTGCTATGTTTTAATATGTATCTATTTTGTATCAGCTTGATGCTTCATTTGGTTGTTTTGTGCAGATCTGTTGTGGGATTCGATGGGCTAAGTCGCCCTATCCCATGGTCGCCAATGAGAGTGGAGTTTTGAGCCCGAGATGTGCCTAAAATTTGCCAAAAAATATGGAATTTAGGGGAAAAATATTCAACATCGAAGGCGGCGGCTGTAGTTAGGACGATTTTAAGCACCAAGTGAAAGACGTCTTTTAAAGGTGCCCGAGCGACACTTGTGGATTTTTGATAATTTTTTCGATTGCCATGCAGGATGCTGGGAGTTTCCAGTCAGTGCGGGATGTTAAGACGGACGCGCATGATTTTTCAGAGGTTGAAACGGAGTCCGGACGAGGAAGAGACCAAAAATTGGCTAAGATTTGAAAAGATGGACAAAATTTAAGGCCAAAAATGGGGGTGCCCTTTGGGACTTTTAACCCTGCCCTGCCCCCCCCCCCCCCCCCCCCTCCCCCCCCCCCAACTTTTGTGAAGAATTCGTGAAGAAAACATGGAGAGATGGCGAGATGCAAGTGCTGAAAAATGCGCCCCCCCTCATGGATCATGATTCGAGGCTATAAGTACCCCATGCAACAGAGATTGGGCCTCAACTTCTCCCTCTTGGCTGACTCTATCACCGCACTTCGTGCGAGATATGGCTATCTGGATGAAGAGATCAAAATCTAGTCTTTCTCTCTCCTCCCTCTCTCTCTTTCCTATGGGCTGTTCATGTTTACCATCTTGAAGGAGGAACCGAGAGAGAGAAAGAAGGAAATGGTGGTGGAGATTGATGGAGATGCTAAAGATTGATGTACAGCATTGGATTGAGAGCAATGAAGGCTCCGTCTACTGGTTATGCAATCATTCAAGGTGTCTCGGGTTTCGTAAAAACAAGGTATGAACATTTTTATGAAGAAAATGAAGGATTTTTTATACTATGATGATAATTATGTTCTTATTGGATGAAAATTTATTTGTGTGCTGGTTGCATCATGAGTAATTGCTTTTTATAAAAAAAAAATATTTTCTAATGATTTACACGCTCTATTTAATTCTCGTAAACCTGAAATGCAGTTTTTAAGCTGTAAAATTGTAGTTTTTCCGTTTTAGGTGGGTGAAAGGTGTTCCCATGGGGGGAATATGAAAGATAAGTTGAATGTTAGTATGCTGAAGTGATTGGAACAAGAAAAATAAAAAAATAGCATATTTTATTGATAAATAAATCAAGAAAATAGGGAAAATAGGGGGAAAAATAAAAATACGTCTTGGAAAAATTTAAAAAAAATAATGATTGTTTGTGGATGTATGATAGTGGTAAATCATGAGGTTTAGCCTCAATTTGCCCTATCTCCTTGTCAAAGTTTGTGATTTACCGCTTTTCATACATCAAAACATGACAAAATGAACCTCTACACCTATGCAACGAAAGCAATACCTAAACATAGGGGGTTTGGATGTTTGAATGGTGTGATTTGCATACTGATTATTGCTGATTTTTTGATGCATATCATGACATAGAGGTCGTTGTATTTTAATTAAGAGGATAGTAGCACGAGTGTTGTCTCGGTGCTATCCTTACATAGCCACAACGAGTTAATGAATGAGCATTGAAAAGCTTGGTTGTGCATAATACGTTGCTGATTGAAAATGATGTTTGAGCACTTTAGGATCATTCACTTTGCATGTGCATGTCAACCATGGTATTAGAAAAAAAAGGACTGGATGCCTAGCACCTGTTTTCGATGACAATGACCCACACTTGAGTGTGAAAAGGCATCCTAAGCCGTAGGATAGACGTTCGTTTCTTGGGGGATTATTTGGCAAGGAAACAAGGTATCTCCTGGAATACTTGCAAAGTGAAAGAGTGGAGTTTGTTCCTTTGTTTTATATGTTGAGCAGTGCATCAAGGGGCTAATCCGTGTGATGTAGGAGAGCTGCAGTGGGGCCGCGGTGATTCCACCGAGAGGTTGCCTCCCATGTATGTGATTATCGTGATATTTATTGCTAGTGTGTATGTATTCTCCCTCTGTGGAGTTTATAGAAAGGGAAACGTTGGACTACAAAACTATAAACGCATAGATCAGGCTTTAGGACAGTTTTTCCTTTAGCAGTAGATAGACACTCCTGGTCCGCGAGGCCATGAGGGTGTGTTTGTCTGTTATGAGCATGAGGTCCGGCTAGTGCCATAGCCAGTGCCGGCCCATTTGAGGTCCCATTACAAACCCTTACATTCATTGAACATATGTGCAAGAATTGCAAATTGTATGAGCTAGCTTATATGTACATTCTTTGAGGTAGTGCTTGGCTTCATACAGTTCAATGTGTATGTTGAAATTTTTGTACTACACATGTGCAAAATGTCACTACTACACAATGGCCATTCTATGATATTGAGATTTTGTATGTGCATAGACTCAAGGGTTCCATATTCTCAACTGCCCTTGGGAAATATGTACTTGGAGTCATAGAAAAAAACAAGGTCCTTTGCGAGCTGCTTATTGAAAGATATGATGTATGCTCTAAGAAGAGATATAATGAATCCCATATGCACAATGAGGAGAGTGGAACAACCCAACTACTATAAAGCATTGTACTTGACTATCACTTTCAAGATGTATAATGAAATATCATGATGCTTTGTACTTTTAGTTAGTTTCATTAGTGTTTATGAGTCCAAGCTTCCATCTTGGAACCTAATTCACTTCTGTAACATTTGGTCTAGTCATTTTCCATGTCACTATGAATCTAGTCTTCATCTTTCAACCTCCATAGCTACCATGCTCTAGATCTATGTTTTCAATACTGCTTAGCTGTACACCCCTCAAAGAGAAATCTACTAATCTCGAGGGGTAACACTTAAAAGAACTTGTGAAACTCCCAATTTTTTGCCACTCATTGCAATCTGAAGGGTATACTTGTGTAAATACGAGACGACTAGTTACATAGATATCATGAAATTTCTCATTCTCAATGAGTTGCAAATACTTATTGTTTGCAATGTTTCATTGAAATGGCACAGTGGGCACAATATGTATTTGTTTTGGTATGAATACAAGTTGTACCAATGCCTCTATTACAAGGAAAGAATCAACATTCCTTTGTCAAAGAGCTAAAATTTTACCCTTCCAGTGCTTTGATACATCTGTAATTGCAAATGCTTTCACCCTGAAAGCTCCCTTCATACTTAGATGCATATGTACCCAAGACGTGCAATGATACATATTAATGATGCAATTCCTTTCTTCATCTTTTATGTTACGTACTTCTATTGAGAGAATGCTTGTTCTTCTCTTAGGCATTATAACCTAGGCATTAGATGTAAAGAAGTATGTATTAACCCCTAAACAATAAACATTTTAAGTCTATCTAGTAATCACCAATATGCCATACAAATCAACATGGCATTAAGAGATGTTTACACTTTTGTAAACACATACAAATATCGATATCAAAACACATGTGGGTATGTACATTGACACAAAGTATAGACTCAATTTCAAGGCATCACTTTAATCATACCATTTATATAAAATATAATGGAAAGAATAGCACAAGAATACTCAAAGAATTTTGCCAAAAAAAATTCATTATAATGAATAGGAGTCTGATTTGACTCAATACATTATATGAAATGTGGGTATTACAGAGTAGTTGTTACAAGGATAGCAACCACATGGCATGAAAATCTTAATAGGCACGTTGGATTGACACTTGAGATATTCTATGACTCAACATAATGTGCGTTATATGGATGATATGATACAAGAATTTCATGGATCATTGCCAATTGGCATGGAGATCCGAATGGACACATGAGACCAATAAAGCAGAGGATTTTTAAACCATTGACTTCCAACTCGACTTCCAATAGATTCATATAATCCAGCACAAGGAAATCACTCACCACAACAAAATAGTCGATTGAGAATTATGTATTTCACCTAAACCTTGTACAATACCTACATTTACAAAAAAATACTTGCATGAATCCCTTTTAACAAAAAATATCTAGATAACTGCATGAATGCAAGCAACACAAAATAGGGCAAATTTACCTATAAGCTAGTCTACTGAAGATAAGATTGAATCGTTGAGCTAATCAAAACCCATTGCAAATGATGGACAAAAGAAAACATCAATCCCATTAAGCATAAAAGTCACTAATCAAAAGAATAAATTTTGGCACCACAAAATATGGTAGATTTACCCATAAACCAAGCTACAAAATCTCTGCTTTACCTTGTGTTAAGTGTTACAAAAACAATTGATCCTTAAGTTAGAACTAGCATCAAACCCTATTATAAAGATAGTAGAAAAGGGAAAATGCAAAGAGGAAGAAAGAGAGTGTGTGTGAGTACATGGAAGAGAGAAAGAAATTAACAGCTATCCAATCTTGCCCAAATTGGTCTCTACAAAAGACAATAGCAAGAGTTAGTATTTACATGAAGGTATATTGAAAAAATAGTAGAAAAGAGGAAACATAGAGAGGGAAAGAGAGAGGGAGAGAGAGATGAGCAGTTATGCAATGTCGCCCAAAATGATCTCTACAATAAAACAACAACAAGGGTTAAAACTAACATCATGTTGTATGAGTGTTGTATTGAAAAGATAGTTGCAAAAAAAAACACCACAGAGACAGAGAGAGAGAGAGAGAGAGAGAGAGAGAGAGAGAGAGAGAGAGAGAGAGAGAGAGAGAGAGAGAGAGAGAGAGAGAGAGAGAGAGAGAGAGAGAGAGAGAGAGATTAACACCTTTGCCTCTTGCTCAAATAAACTCTGCAACACAACAATTAGAATCAACATCAAATTCTATTGAAAACACAACATAAAAGAGAAACAACACATAGAAGGGGGGGAAGAAAGGGGGGAGAGAGAGAGAGAGAGAGAGAGAGAGAGAGAGAGATGAGCACATGTGCCCCTTGCCCAAAACAACCTCTGTAATAAAACAATAATAACAGAGAGAGGGAGAGAGAGAGAGCACCTGTGCCTCTTACCCAAAACAACCTCTGTAATAAAATAACAAAATAGTAGAAAATGACATCAAACCCTATTTAAAAACTAGCAAACAAGAGAAAATGCCAAGAGATATGGGCACTTTTGTTTTGCCCAAAATCTGGAGCTTCACGCAGAAGAAAGTGTAGAGGTAATAAGAATGCTCAAAACCCTAATTACTCTCTCCAGGGAGCTTCAATGGAGACGAAAATTCACTAGTATAGAGAAGAGAGGGAAAGTGGTATGTTGCTTAACTTTTGGGTGAAACTCGTTTTCTGAGAGGGAAAATAACCAAAATTGAAAATTCTCCAAAAAAAGGGGGGAATACAAGGTGAGAGAAACTCAAATTTTGTGTACTATTCATTATCCCTTTTTTAAAATCCCCCACTATCCCTTTTTTTGATAAAAATCCAAGATTTGGAGAGAGAAGATTCACCCTCCATGGATATCAACATCTAGCCTTCCTATTAGACAATCCAAAAGCCCCACGTCCTAAGCTATATTATTTTTAAGGGCCCATTTGTGAGTTCATTTTTTTCTAATATGAGTAATTTGATTTTTTCTAGAGTTTTCCCATCAATTGACCAAATAGAAAAATTTCCAACCTTTTCAAGAACACCAACCTTACAATAGAATTTAGAATGAGAGGAAGATCTAGTGTCAGTAAAAGTATTAGCATTGAGCACACTAGGAGAAGAAGAATCTTAGATTGTAGATATATTTAGAGGTGCACATGGAGAAGAGTGAGGATTTAAGTACTCATGTAGAGAAGCATCACCAATAAAAGCACCAAGACAATGAGGATTGATAGGTTCAAAAGTATCATCAACCACACTATCCCCATCTTGATTAGAGGAAGATATACTATAGATCAACTGATTGACCAAATAGAAAAATTGCCAACCTTTTCAAGAACACCAATCTTACTATAGAATTTAGTATGAGAAGAATATTTGTTGTCAGTAAAAGTATTAGCATTGATCACACCACGAGAAGAAGAATCTTAGATGGTAGATATATTTAGAGGAGGTGCATATGGAGTAGAGTGCGCATTTCAGTACTCATGTAGAGAAGCATCACAAGTAAAAGCACCAAGATGGTGTGGATTGATAGGTACAAAAACTGTTGAGATATCGAGCTCCACTCGTGATATGCCAAGGTGATCATTGTGCATTTATGTCACCGACTTGTTAGCTGTAGATGCGGTTGGTACACCGCCCATGAATAATAGCTAGATGACAGCTATCCTTATCTACTCTAGTTCGTGGCTCAGTTAGTATGCCACCTTAGTTAGTTGAGTTTGGTTTGAGACCCATATATAGGGTTCTTCTATTTCTATGTACTTGAGTTCTTTTGGCTTACACGACTAAGAAGAGGAAAACTATTTTCAGCCTCCACCTGTGTGTGTATTCCCCCATTGTGCAAGCAAGAAAGCTACAAGTGAGACTCCTTCCTTCTCTCCCACAATCTTGACATGGTATCAGAGCCTGGTTTGTGGTAAGGAGCTCAAGAAAGCAAACCAAGTTTGCAGCGTTCTGGTAAGAGGACTAGTGTTGCTTTCATTTGTCGAGTTTGGGAGCAAGTCTTTGCAGGTAGCACAGCCGGAAAGTGCAAGAGTGCATTGTCTCAGATTGAGACACCCTTTGCGGTGAAGCAAGAGGGCAGTATATGCTCTATTTTTTTTATTTGAGGCCATTTCGGGGCCTGTTTTGGAGGCGGAAGTTTTCTGCACGCACTCAGGAAAAGGCCTTGTTTTTTGCCGTGCAACCATTGTTCTACAGGTCAGTGAAAAGCTACTGTAGAAATTGCATCATATGCCTATGCGCAGAGACATTTGGAGTTACAGAATCATCCTTGTTGCTTGTTGATGCAAAATCGTCACTAGGAAGTGACTGTGTGGTCAAATACCACTTTCGTCAGTTTTGCAGATTTGCCCTTGTGAGGCTGAAGCTGTGTTTTTTGCAGTAACAGAATTCTTTGCAGTGTTCTATAATGGCGTCTGATTCTCTTTCACAGATTGTCATTGAAAAGCTTGACAAGAACAACTTCCAAGCATGGAAGTTTAGAATGACAAATTTCCTTATGGGAAAAGGATATTGGGAATTCGTTGCAGGAAATGAAGGAGAACCAATTCTTCCTGATGTTCCCAATCAATAGCAAATGCAGGCATTTAAAGCATGGCATGAGAGAGCCATGAAAGTTATGTACTGGCTGTCTATCAGCATTTCAGATTCTATGATTATGCATATTCAAGATGCAAGTAAGCCAAAGGAGGCATGGGATACTTTGTCAAAAATGTATAGCACAAATACGCAAGCTAGGAAAATGCAGCTCAAGCAAGAGTTGCACAATGTGCAAAGAGAAAGTATGAGTATCAATGACTACCACATGAAGGTGAAGAAGATTGCAAATGCACTTGCTTCCATTGGGTCGCCAGTGGAAGATGATGATTTAGTTTCTATGACCTTGAATGGTCTAGGAAAGGATTATACACAGTTCCGAACATCCATTTCCGTCCGTGAAAGATTTCCTGATTTTGAGGAGTTGACTGCTCTTCTAATTTCTGAGGAGCAGAGAAATGGTGGTGCATCTTGTTCAGGAGGAACTTCAAAAGAAGCTGTCTTCTACTCAAATGCTGGAAGAGGTAGAGGCAGAGGTAGAGGAGGCCGATCTGGAGGCCGTGGTAGAAATTAGACTACGCAGCAAACTCAAGAAAACTAGTCCTATGCAAGAGGACGTGGTAACTCTAGAGGCAGGGGGAGCCAAAGAGGTCGTGGTGGATGGCAAAGAGGTCAAAATGCAAACAACAATGTTGAATGCTACTGCTGTGGTAAAATGGGTCATATGGCTAAAGACTGCTATAAAAAGCAGAATGACATCATGAATGGAAAATTACAATAAGGGAATTATGCATCTTCTAGTAGACATGGTGATGACAAAAATGAGCACTTGTTTATGGTGCAACACATGACCAATTCTCTGAGAAGTTCAGAAGAAAGCAACGATGTGTGGTATGTTGACTCAGGTGCATCAAACCACATGACAGGTCATGCAGAATGGATGCAGGATGCAAGGAAAATGGAAAAACCAGGATTTGTGGAGACTGGTGATGATACTACACATCCTATTGTGCAGATTGGAAAAATTACTTTGTCTATGCAGGATGGGAAAAAGAAATACCTATCGAATGTATTTCATGTCCTGAATATCACCAAGAACCTGGTTTTTGTTGGTCAAATGGTTGAGCAGGGCTTGCAGGTCAGATTTTATTCTCATGGATGCTTTATTGAGGATATGAAAAATAAAGGTCGCTTGATAGCAAAAGGAAAGAAGAAAGGCAGAATGTTTATGTTGGATGTAGACATGCCTGAATTGAGTGCAACAATGTTTGCACATGGGACCGGTGTAGTTGCAAATATTGATATATGGCATAAATGCATTGGTCATGTTAATGTACAGTGACTAAAATCAATGCAAGCCCAAAATATTGTTGCAGGATTGCCTAAATTCAAGGTTGCAGAAATGCATAAGGTATGTGAAGCCTGTCAATTTGGAAAACAGGCAAGGAAACCATTTCCTAGACATGTTCAAGAGAGTAAGAAGCCATTGGAATTAATCCACTCTGATGTATGGACTACTAAAGCTGCATCTCTTGGAGGATGTCATTATTTTGTCACTTTTATTGATGACTATAGCAGAAAAGTTTGGGTGTATTTTATGAAAAAGAAAAGTGAAGTGTTTGGGCATTTCAAAACTCTTAAAGATATGGTTGAAAAAGAAACAGGCCTGCAAATAAAATGCCTAAGGTCAGATGGAGGGGGAGAGTACCTCTCAAATGAGTTTGCAAGGTTCCTGCAGGAGCATGGCATAAAGCAGCAATATTCATGCAGTCATACCCCACAACAAAATGGAATTGCAAAAAGGAAAAACAGGCATATTGGAGAGGTATCTCGTGCCATGCTCAACGAAAAAGACTTGCCAGATTTTTACTGGGCTGAAGCAGTTGCTACAGCAGTCTACATAGTGAACAGGACTCCCATTGCAGCAATACATGGCATGACACTAGAGGAGAGGTATACTGGTAGGAAACTAGATATTTCTCATTTGAAAATATTTGATTGCATTGCCTATGTTCATGTGCCAGATGAGTTGAGATCCAAGTTGGATCCAAAAGCTGAGAAGTGCATCTTTATTGGTTTCTCTCTGCAGCAAAAAGGGTATAGATGCTATAACCCTTCTACTCATAAGTTTACAGTGAGCAGAGATGTTGTTTTTGATGAGATGAGTAGCTGGTATAAACCAATAAATGTGATTGATAATGTAAATGCACAAAATGGTAATGGTGCACAAAATTCATAGTAGCAGTCACAAGATATTAGTGGACCTAGAGTGTCCTCTAGCAGTGATTCCCATTCTTCACCATGGACAGGTAGATTGAGATCAGGAGAATCTTCTCAAAGCAATGCAGATAGTGGTATACAAGTATCACGAAAAGGAAAAGAGAAGGTAGATCAGACCATGTTTGATATGAATGCAGGTCACTCTTATGTGGATGGTGAATCTAGTAGCTCAGAACAGAGCATTGATGATGAGTTGGGTATTCCTTCTATTGTTACACCTGGAGTAAAGAAGACTAGGGATGTTTTGAGAGCACCTGGGAGTGAACCTACTTTGCGCAGGTCTACCAGAGGTAGGTATCCTGTGGATAGGCTGAAATAGAATTGATTTATAGCCATTCACTATGCCTATATGGTCAAAGTGATACGGGAACCAGAACCCACTTCTTTTGAGCAAGCAATGGGAAAAGAAAAATGGGAGAAAGCCATGGATGAAGAAATGGATGCCTTGGAAGCAAATGCTACATGGGAATTGGTACCTTTGCCTAAAGATAAGAATGCAATTGGTTGTAAGTGGGTTTATAAGGTGAAACACAATGCAGATGGGTCTGTGAATAGATACAAGGCAAGATTAGTAGTCAAGGGGTATGCACAAACATATGGCATTGATTATGAAGAAACATTCAGTCCGATTGCAAGGATGGCAACCGTAAGAGCAGTCATTCCTATGGCTGCATCAAAGGGATGGTCTTTACATTAGATGGATGTAAAGAATGCCTTCTTGCATGGTGATTTGCAAGAAGAGGTCTATATGGAGCAGCCACCAGGTTATGTGCATGCTGTTCATCCTGAGTTTGTTTGCAGGCTGAAGAAAGCCTTGTATGGCTTGAAGCAAGCACCTAGATCATGGTCTGACAAGATAGGATAGTATCTTATCACTATTGGCTTTCAGATTTTCAAGGCATATTTTTCACTTTATGTGAGAAAAACAGAGAAAGGTATTATGTTGCTTATCATTTATGTTGATGATTTGATTATCACAAGTGATAGTGATGAAGATATCCTTCATGTGAAAATGCTATTGAAGCAGAAGTTTGAGATGAAGGATTTGGGAGAGCTGTGTTATTTCTTGGGCATTGAGGTGATTAGATCACCAAGTGGGATACGGCTCTTGTAGAGGCAGTATGGATTGGACATGCTGTCCAAATATGGGATGACAGGCTGTAAGCCTATTTCAGTTCCTTTGGAGCAGAATGTGAAGCTGAGCGTAGATGCAGGTGAGCTTCTCGAAGACCCTACTATGTACAGATGCATAGTAGGAAGTTTAATTTATATGACTATTACCATGCCAGATTTGAGCTATGCTGTTGGATTGGTAAGTCAGTTTATACAGGCTCCAAGGAAACGGCATTTGGATGCGGCTAGACGCATACTTAGGTATGTGAAGTCCACATTGCAGTATGGACTATTTTATGAGACTGGGGTTCAGATACAGTTGCATGGATACACTGATGCTGATTGGGTTGGTCGTATTTCTGATAGACGATCTACCAGTGGATATGTGTTCTCTTTCGCGAGTGCTGCAGTCACTTGGAGCAGCAAGAAACAGCCTATAGTTACCTTGTTGGCAGAGGCTGAGTACAGGGGTGCAATAATGGCTGCATGTGAGGTAGCTTGGTTGCATAAGCTACTTTATGATATGCATCAGCCTACAGATGGGCCAGTTGTCATTTATTGTGACAACATGAGCAGTATACACTTGGCAAACAACCCAGTCTATCATGCTAGAACAAAGCACATTGAGGTGCATTATCACTATGTGCGGGAGAGGATTTTACTAGGTCTTATTGATCTAGTTTATGTCAGCACAGAGGATCAGGTAGCTGACATATTCACGAAGGCATTGGGCGCAGAGAAGCTGCGCAAGTTCAGAGACCTGCTTGGTGTGCAAGAATTGGGATTGAGCTCGAGGGGGAGTGTTGAGATATCGAGCTCCACTCGTGATATGCCAGGGTGATCATTGTGCATTTATGTCACCGACTTGTTAGCTACAGATGCGGTTGGTACACCGCCCATGAATAATAGCTAGATGACAGCTATCCTTATCTACTCTAGTTCGTGGCTCAGTCAGTATGCCACCTTAGTTAGTTGAGTTTGGTTTGAGACCCATATATATGGTTCTTCTATTTCTATGTACTTGAGTTCTTTTGGCTTACACAACTAAGAAGAGGAAAATTGTTTTCAGCCTCCACCTGTGTGTGTATTCCCCCATTATGCAAGCAAGAAAGCTGCAAAGTGAGACTCCTTCCTTCTCTCCCACAATCTTGACAAAAACATCATCAACCACACTATCCCCATCCACATCAGAGAAATATATACTATAGATTAACTTATTGTGAGCATGTTGATCCATTATATACCATGCATGGACATAATATATCTGATTTTTTAAAATAATATCACCCATAACATGAGAATTATAGTGATTATGCACATATCTAGTTAAATCATCATTGTATTTTTCCTCAAGGTCAATACAAAGAGGCATTTGATCCAAGACTTGATTAGCATCTGTTAACCTCAATGCAAGGCGGGAAAAAGAAAATTAAAAAATATGAAATAATACGAAAAAAGGTAGCCATGCAAAGAAATAAGAGAAGAAAGGCCCAAGTGCAAGAGTGACCTCAAAGGCCAAGTGAAAGACAAAGGCGCACTTAAAATGCAAGGGTGCCACTAAAATTTTGTAAAAGAGCGCCAGGCTCCCTCTTGTGAAAATTATAAAGTCTAAATGGACATAGGTGAAGGGATAAGACAACTAGAAAGGAATAGGGAAAGAGGACCTTGACAAGATGCCCGGTCATGTAAAAAAGGGGATGGGTGCCCAAGGGATTTCGGGCTTGTATATAAACTCAAAAAGTGAATGAGAAGCTCATTTTTTGGTGTGTAGCAAAAGTGGTCTCTCCTTCTTCTCTTCTTGTCTCCTTCTTGCTTGCTTGTGTGTGCTTGAGAGAGGGAGTGTAAGAGTGTGAAAGAGTGAGTGTGTGAGGGCGAGGGATCTTGGAGAAGAAGCTCTCCATCATCTCCTCTCTTCTTCTTCTCTTCTCTTCTCTTCCCTTGTCTCATGCACGGCTATGGAGGGTGGAGCTTGGAGGTGGAGGCTTAAGGTTTCTTGAGCTCGCATCTCAAATTGTGGAGCTACCGATTTGCTTGAGGGAGGAGGCTACTCATTCGGGCATCAAGGTAAGCTCATTACACCCCCATAGGATCGAAGGCGCATCGACTAGGTGAGAGATAGTCATTTCTGCTTGCTTGAAATGTTTGAAAAGCAATAAGCTATGTGTGGGCCTTGTTGATGAGCATGAGCCCCATTTCATTTTGGTTTTGTTGTTGAGACCATGGATTCAAGCTTGAGTACTTACATGCCTCAAATCGAGTGCCAAAGTACTAGTGCTTGATGTAGATTTGGGGTTTTTAATCTTCAGAACAAGTATTTTGGTTTTTTGATGAGTAGGCAAGTAGGATAAATCATTTAAGTATTTGGGTCTTGATTTTTGTTGCATTTAGAGTAGGATAGGATCAAGAGATCAAAGTGAAATGCCTTAGGGTTCCCGTTGTACAACAAGCCCAAACAAGGCACAAACAAGGGTGAAATGGGAAAAAAGAGCACTTAAATGTGGTAATGCCACAAGGGGAGTGATTGAAGAGGTCAAGGTTGAGCGGAACAAGGGTTTAAGACCCTAGAGAGCAAGGAGAAAGCTCATTTTCACCTTCATCAGTGAGAGAGAGAGCTTAAGAGAGAGAGAGAGAGAGAGAGAGAGAGAGAGAGAGAGACCTTGAGCTTCGAGTGTATTGATCATCTTTCATAGGCATTTTTTGTGCACACCAGATATACAAAAACCTTCCTCTAAGTCCATTCTTGTATTCTGGAGCTCATTGCATGCTTTTGTGGCCAAAATCGTTGCTTCGATTTGATTTTTTATCATCACTGCTTTCGTGCTACCAGAATTGAATGCTCGAACTACCTCGGCCTATCGGATCGAATGCTATTTGTCTGATCCAGAAAATTGAGCCAACAATCAAACCATGTTTTGCCTATTCTATTGAACATTCACATTGTTCGATTCAAACGATCAAACAGCCTACAATCTAACACCTCCAAAATCGAATTCAAATGCTTGGCCATCAACCACTTGGACAACCAATAATTAGACCTATCTAAATTAGAAACATCACAATCAGACACCAAAATTGGACAAGTCCCAATTGGATGCGCAAAAATAGGGCTGTCAAAAATTGGACATTCGATTTTGGGGATCGAACCTGCAGAATCGGACCGAAAATCTGGCAAGAGAAAATTTGACAAATTTAGCCTCTCGCAACAAGGGAATACACCGAAAGCCTTATAGGTGCAATTGACCTAGAAATTACAGCCGGAATGGCTAGACATGACCGTTGGCAAACAGTTTGATTTTAGCCCCTCTTAGAGCTATAAGCTGACTTGCAAACTCCAATCGATCTTGACCAAGCTAAATAACATAGCACAGACCCTAGAGACTAGTAACAGCAGCTAGTGTTCAGACTGAGCCTAAAGCCCTATTCGACTAAGAACTTAGACTGGAGTGCAGAAGCTGCATTTATCATTTCATGTTCGCACCCACATTGTTTTTAACACTTGAAGTGCACTTGAAAAAACTGAAAGCTTGGTTTCACATAGTGCACGGAAAAGAGCACCACACACATTGAGTGAACGTAAATTGAGTATTGTCTATAAATAAGAAGGAACACACTCAGACTTAATAAATAGAATGAACCTACTAATAGGAGACGACCCTTAAACCTAGATGGGTGATCAAGAATCCCAATTGGTAGGTAGAACCAAGTGAGAGATGGATGATCAAGAATCCCAATTGGTAGGTAGAACCAAGTAAGAGATGGGTGATCAAGAATCCCAATTGGTAGGAGATGACCCTTAAACCTAGATGGGTGATCAAGAATCCCAATTGGTAGGTAGAACCAAGTGAGAGATGCACCAGGAAAGGTAAACACATAGAAGGATCGACACTTTTGGGAGCATGACATTGGCCGACTTGATCAACCTCATTGACAACTTAATGGAGCAAGAGACCACAAATATGGCAAAAACCAATACAAACCATAGAAACAAAGAGCTTGACCTGGGGGATTTCCTAGCCAAAATCCAACATATGGTGAATAAATATGACACCCAAAACGAGGGTAGACCACCATGGCAGACTATCAGAAGACATCATAGCAAACCTCGAGGAGAAAAGAAAGCTAGCATGGAAAGCTTTGCAAAGCATAGTAGCATACATTTAGCAGCAAACTAGGAGATTGCAGCAAGACATAGAAATGTGAGAAGTCTAGTGCATGCTAGCCATAGCAAATAGAAACCAAATAGGACCAAACATAGGGAGGGAAAGAGTGCTAGAGATGAATTTAATACTGAGCAAGCTTCTCTCACGAAGTGACTGATAGAAAACATGTCAGCAGAACAAAGCACAACAACACTAGCAACATCATTGCTTGCAGGATTAGGATTTACCCAGGGCTCCAAGAGCTAATTGAAAATCCATGTAGTTGCAAAATAGCTAGACAAATACCAGCCAATAGTTAGTGCAGAGAAAAATGTAACTTGGTTGAGATTGCTTGAGAGTTCAATTTCTATTCGCAATACCCATGGTATGCCATCAACAAACACAGAGTTCAAAGTGTAAGAGTTTTTCACTTTTCTTGCTTTATCTCTATACTTCATAGAAAAAAATTGTCTTTGATTTATATGTTTTCATGCCTTTCATTATTTCTATCATTGTAGATGGTTGTCTAGGGAACTTTTTCTAGACATGATAGAAAATAATGCATTTCGTGTCAAGAATCACGTGGTGGGGGGACTTGCTTGAGCTGCGCGCCAAACACACATTGTATACACAAGAGGAAGCTCACTCAAGAACACAAGAAGAGAGATGGAGGCCAAAACGTTTTCTTGCTAGTTTTTTCTTATTCTTCCACACACTATACAATTTACACAAAGTATAGATAAGATACAACATAAAGGAAAGTGGCCTACTAAGTCAAACAGTGCATAACTGACTACACTAATCGACTGGCGCTATGTTTTTGCCAACTGTAGGTAGGTGTAACAAACTAAATATAATAAGTGATAAGTCAGTGGCCATGTGAGTATCATAATGACCACCAACATGCTAAGTGTAGATGTGAAAACCCATCTAGCTAGGTGGTCCATCATCAATGTCGGCACATGTTGAGCTTGCCATCTCAACACTCCCCCTCAAGCTCAACTCTATCTCTGCAACTCCAAGTAAGCTTCAGAACTTTCGAAGCTTCTCTGCACCCAATTCCTTTGTGAAAATGTCAGCTATCTGATCCTGTATGCTGATATATACCAAGTCAATCTCTCCTACAAGTACCTTCTCTCTCACAAAGTGGTAGTGCACCTCAATGTGTTTTGTCCTAGCATGGAACACTGGATTCCTAGCTAGCTATATGCTGCTCACATTGTCACAATGAATGACAACTGGACCATCTCCCTGCACGTCCAAATCATCTAATAACTTTTGCTGCCATACCACCTCACATGCTGCCATAGCAGCACCTCTATACTCAGCCTCTGTACTCGATAAAGCAACTATAGGTTGCTTTTTGCTGCTCCATGTAACTGCTGCACTACCAAGGGAAAACATGAATCCACTTGTAGATCTTGTGTCTGACATGCTACCAGCCCAATCTGCATATGTATTTCCAAATACATGTATGTCCTTACCTGCCTCATAAAAAAGTTCATAATGTAACGTGGACTTCACATACCTCAATATACGTCTAACTGCATCCAAATGAGGCTTTCTAGGCATCTACATAAACTGACTGACAAGGCCAACAGCATAGCTTAAGTCTAGCCTTGTGATAGTCATGTAAATCAAACTCCCTACTATCCTCCTAAACATAGTAGGGTCTTCTATCACATCCCCAACATCAACACTCAACTTCATATTTTGCTCCAATGGTACTGAAAGGGGCTTACATGTTGTCATACCATACTTGGATAACATATCCAAGCCATACTGCCTTTGGGATAGCCATATACCATCATCACATCTGATCACCTCAATACCAAGAAAGTATCTCAGCTCACCCAAATATTTCATCTCAAACTTCTTCAAGAAGTCCTTAACTTCAACAATCCCATTGTCACTATCACTTGTAATAATCAAGTCATCCACGTAGATGACTATGATGACCAACCCTACATATCCCTTTCTCACATAAAGTGTGATCAGCATCGAAAATACAAAATCCAATATTGACAAGATACTCTCTGATCTTGTCATACCATGCTCTAGGTGCTTGCTTCATCCCATAGAACGCCTTCTTTAACCTGCACACATATGTGGGATGCTCTAAATCCTCATAACCTGCTAGTTGCTCCATATACACTTCTTCTTGCAATTCACCATGCAAGAAGGCATTTTTAACATCCATTTGCTGCAAACTCCAACCTTTGGTGCTGCTAAGACAATCACACATCTAACAGTTGCCATCCTAGAAACTGGAATGGATGTCTCTTCATAATCTATGCCATATGTTTGAGCATAGCCTTTTGCAACCAGCCTAGCTTTATACCTGCTAAATAACTGAACCATCTGCATTATGCTTGACTTTGTAAACCCACTTACAACCAATAATTTTCTTACCCTCAGGTAAGGGTACCAAATCCCAAGTCTTATTGGCTTCAAATTTAGCCATCTCCTCATCCATTGCTGCATCCCAATGAGCATGACCAACAGTATTCTCAAAACAAGTGGGCTCAACATCCTCAACTAGTTTCATCATATAAGCATAATGGTGAGCTGCATAACCTTCAAAATTAAATATTTTAATAGGGTATCTGACCTTGCTAGATCTGCGTACCACCGGATCACTCAATGGATCCTTTACATTATTATGAGCTCTCTGTACACCTGGTGTCTTGACAAAAGGAATACCAAGCTCATCATCCAAGCTCTCCGAACCACTAGAATCTCCATCCAATCCCAAATGGCTGGTAGATGCATCATTACCATCCAACACTTTCTTCTTTCCTTTGTCCTTCCCCCTGCAACACTTATAGATCCACTTGAAGATATGGGGCTACTCCTTAGTCTCCCAGACCAAGGGCTCACTGTAGGTGTAGTACCAGATGATGTTTCTGGTCCACTAAGACTCCGTGATTCTTGTTTATCTTTCTACACATAATTGTCCTGATCATTATCATCATCCAAAACATCACCAACAGGTGTAAACCAACTTCCCATCTCATCAAAGATAACATCCCTACTCACTCTGAACTCACTTGTGACAGGGTTATAACAGCGATACCCTTTATGCTCTAAAGAGTATCCAATAAAAACACATTTTTTGGCCTTTGGATCAAGCTTCTTCCGTAAGTCATTTGGCACATGAACGTATGCAACACAACCAAATACTTTCAAGTGCGATACATCAGGCTTCTTGCTAGTAAAGCATTCTTCAGAAGTCATCTCATGAACTGCAGCTATGGGAGTTTTGTTCATAATGTAAATAGCAGTATGGACAACCTAAAACCAAAAATGTTTGGGCATATTCTTTTCAGCCATTAATGCCCGTGCAACTTCTGCAATATGCCTATTTTTTTTTCTGCAACACCATTTTGTTGTGGGGTATACCTACAAGTAAATTGCCTCTTTATCCCATGAGTCCTCAAGAAGCCACTGAACTCATTAGAGAGGTACTCTCCCCCTCCATCTCATCTCAAGCACTTTACTTTTAAGCCTGTTTCTGTTTCAACAATTGCCTTAAAGGATTTGAAGTGCTCAAACACATCACTTTTTTCCTTCATGAAGTATACCCATAACTTCCTTGAATAGTCATCAATAAATATGACAAAGTATTTACTGCCACCAAGAGATACATTCTGTGTAGGCCCCCAAATATCTGTATGTACTACATCAAGTATTTTTCTACTCACTTCTCTATCATGTGAGAAGGGTTGACTTGCCTGCTTACCAAACTGGCATGCTTCACAAATTTTATGCAATTCTGCAACTCTAAAAGAAGGCAACCCTGTAACCAATCCTCTAGACTGCATTAATTTTAGCCTTTGCACATTTGCATGTCCAATACGTTTATGCCATATTTCAATATATGTAACTACTCCTTTTCCTTTAGCATACATAGCAGCATCCATTGTAGGAATTCCAGTATCCAAAGTGAACATTCGGCCAACTCTACTTCCTTTTGCAACCAACCTACACTTATCATTAAAGTCTTCTACAAAAAAACCTTTTGCATTGAATCGGACCTGCAACCCTGCTCTACCATTTGGCCAACAGATAGTAGATTCTTTGTAATTGATGGCACATGTAATACATCTGTTAGACTCTTTGTCTGGCCATCATACAAGGACAATGGAACCTTTCCAATGTGTGAAATTGGGTGGCATGGATTATCACATGTCTGCACATAACCTGGGTTTTGTAAGTCCTGCATCTCTCCAAACCATTCAACATGATTGGTCTTATGATTAGATGCACCTGAATCGACATACCATACATCATCATGTGTCCCCTTTCCTGTAACTGCATTCATCATATGCTGCATAACAAACAGGCACTTATTTTTGTCTTCATTGTGTCATGAAGACGATGCATAGTTTCCTTACTGCAATTTACCACTATGAATATTATCCTTCTTTGCATAGCAATGGACTGCAATATGGCCTGTTTTGCCACAATAATGGCAAACAATAGCAGAATTGCAAGAACCTCTATTCTGCCATCCACCTCTTCCTCTAGAGCTCCCGATGGCTCTAAAGTTTCCTCTGCCTCCAGAAACTTGCATTTCACCAAACTGTTGATTGAACGTGTTTTATTGGTTATTGCCAGCACGTCCCATACCACGGCCTCTCAAAGAGGATATACCACGTCCCCTTCCTGAACTCGAGTAAAATGCTTGGACATGTTCACCATTTCTTTAAGATGAATCACCCTGCATATTGATCTCTTCAGTAATCATTAGAGAGATCAGCTCATCAAAATTTGGAAATGGCTTCCGTACATATACTGAAGTAACAAATGATTTCCATGCCTTCTCATTGTTAAGGCCACTCAGAGTGGATGAAACCAAATCATCATCATCCGCATTGCATCAATTGCTGCTAAAGCATCTGCAATGCTCCTTACCTTCAACACATACTCATTGATAGACATTTTTCCTTTCTTCAAGGCATTCAAATCTTGATTGAGTTGAATCTTTCATGCCTTTGTATTTACTGAAAACATGCTCTCAAAAATTGTCCAAGCTGCATGTGAAATTTCTGCATTCCTGATATGTCCCAGCATAGTATTATCAATGACTACAGATAACCAATACATCACCTTTTTATCTTTCACATTCCACTCTTTCTATGCTTTTAGTTCATCTGCAGTCGGCTCTGGCTCCTTTTCTTCACCTGAGACAAACTCATAAAGGCCCTTTCCAATGAGGAAGTTCGTCACATGGAACTTCCATGAAGGGTAGTTTTTATTGTCGAGCTTCTCAATAATGGGATTTCAACTATTCTCTGCCATTATCACAAACAAGGATACAGCATAGCAAGCTAGTCTTCTACAATCTTTCACAACATGTGCACAGCACTATGCTAAGAAACCTTTTTCACTGAACGCTCAATAGTACATGTAATCTGCAACCTGTTTGTAGATAAACCTTATGTTTGTTCCCTACAAACACCTCAAAAATTATAGATTTGCAATTTGTAACCTGTGTACCCACTTTCGGTCAATATAGCTGAAATCACAGTGTACCCTGAAACTATTGTCTACAACCTTGCGGCTCTAAAACAGGGCCTGAAACGGCATCAGACTCCCAAAATAACTGCGGGCAAGCCCTAAAGGGATAATCTGTAGAATATATAGTGATCCACTCGCACACCAAATCTCACAGCAATCTAAGATTTTTGCTCGACCCTGCTTCCGGTGCCTCCACAGGCACTATCCAAGAGAGAGAGTGGAAGAACGGGAGAGCTTCTTACCCATGGCTTGCTTGCTCGAACGTTTCTTCTTCTCCTTTACTTCAGCCTTCAAAATCAGTCTCTCTCAGTGGTGCAGCTCTGATACCATGTCAAGAATTGCATGGTGGGGAGACTTGCTTGAGCTGTGGTACCAAACACGCACTGTATACACAAGAGGGAGCTCACTCAAGAACACAAGAAGAGAGATGGAGGCCAAAACGTTTTCTTGCTGGTTTTTTCTTCTTCTTCCACACACTATATAATGTAGACAAAGTATAGATAAGATACAACATAAAGGAAAGTGGCCTCCTAAGTCAAACAGTGCATAACTGACAACACTAATCGAATGGCGCTATGTCTTTACCAGTTGTAGGTAGGTGTAACAAACTAAGTATAATAAGTGACAAGTCAGTGGCTATGTGAGTATCATAATGACTACCAACATGCTAAGTGTAGATGTGCGGACCCATCTAGCGAGGTGGTCCATCATCAATGTCCACACATGTTGAGCTTGCCATCTCAACACTTCGTTCTTTGGAGCAAGAGATAAGGATAGCACCTACCCTAAAGCATCCAATTAATTTTCCCGATGAGCCATCTCTTCATGTTTACTGCGCATCCATATGATATGAGGGTAGAAAACATATTTTTAGCAACATCAAGAAAACTAGTGCTAAAGAAAAGTCCAAAAAAAAAGAGGATCAACCTATTCAGTCCCATCTTGATGCAGCCACTTTTTGGTTGCTCTATCAGTTGGTTTTCTATTTTAATGCCTTTTGTTTGACATTGTAGTGTGTAGTTTGTGGGGACCCATATAAATTATCTTTGAATATTCCAAGTATTTTTTGCACTTGAGAGACCTCAAGCTGCTTGTTGATTTTCCCAAGGCTTGTAAAACATGGGTGGATATCACTAACAAAGAGTCCACTATGTATGGAGAGAATATGATTGGTCTCTCACCATTTGTGATTGAGACATGCCCTCACCCTATGTATTGCCAAGTGAGAAAGCTAAGTTTGAGGAATGGCAAAAATCAAAGGGAAAGGGTGCGAGTGGTTGATGTCTGAGTCAAGGTAAAGTGGCTTCCACAATTGTCTCCTCTCTTTCCTTAAGATTTACTTTTCTAAAAAAGAAGTGGTTTTGAAGGTGATCAAATAAGGGGCAAGGAAGCGCAAAGGGGTGAGCATGATCAAAGAGACAAGCAAGCTCAAATTAGTAAGACACAAAGTACATGTGAATTTTACTTATTTTACTTTGCATATTCATGTCTCATGCAACTTAGAGAAGGCTAGCTCTCTATGTTGGATACTTTATATACCTTGTAAAATAAAGATTTATGTTTCTTTGTTTGTTTTGTTTTAGGTCATGAAATTTTTATTGATGAAAATTCACCACCACTCAATGTTGGTATGCATGGTAGCTTTCATAGTGGTATGCTTCTTTTTATGGATATACGCAAGTCAATTGTTTTGTATGGTATGCTTGTTGTTCATTCATTATACTTGCCGTGATTGTTTTGTATGTTATGCTTGTTTTGTATTTAGGTCCATCCTCATGTCCTAGACCACCATCCCAAAATGAATATGTGCCACTCTTGTCCATACAAGGGGGGCTTCTGTGGATCGCCCTATCTTTTCATTTGGATGTGAAGATTATATTTCTATGGGTAAGGATTTTTCATCCTCTATTAGAAATGAGGATAATACAACGATCCATACATTTTTTTTTTCAAATCAATAAATTGGGGGTGGATATAAGAAAAAGAAAAAGAAAGTGGCATGGGCTACTAATTTTGTGCTCTTGGATCTTCCCATGGACTCTACGCATGGACGAGACAGTGTTCCAGTGTGGAACAAGTTGTCGAAGGATCATATTTGGCATGGACTTGGAGTGGCAGTAGCTTGTTTGGCGGACTTAGGATGGATTGTTTGTCTTGCCTCCATTTCATGTGATTCTTTGAGTTAGAAATATGTAAATAGGATTGTTAGGTACTTGCAAATAAGATTGTTAGGTAATTGTCAATGTTTAAAATGTATTTCTTTCTATCAGGAGACTCTCCCTCGTGGGTGGAGAAATATGCCCCGTGGTGTGAGTTGGAGATTGTGCTTAGATTCATAGTTGAGGATTAGACTTCATGGATGAGGTTAGGATTGAGGGTATTGCCGTAGAGGTATTTGACATGGTTATTGTACACTTAGTTTTCTTGGTGCTTTGTTGTTCTTGTTTAGTTTGTGACATGTGTCTATTTTTTGTCATTATTGTGTGATAAATGGATACCTTCTACTTTTACATGCTACGACGTCGAGGCTACATGGCCTCTTTACATCTTTATAAGAGTGCCACATTACGACATGATCATGGTGTGCAATTCTCGCGGCATGTCATTCATCACTATTTGTCAAATATTGTGAGGGTGTTGGAGGCTGGCGAAGAGGCACATTTGAGATCAGGTGTGCAATGGAGTGTCAAATTTGTGCGATGCTTTCTAGAGGCTCTTTGTCCTCTCAGAGGATTGGCTTTGGAGATGGGTAGTGGTACAACCCCTTTGATGCGTGCATGCATCACATCTGGCCACCCCTGTTATTCTTTTGATAGTGATCCTAACATTGTTGGTCGCATTTTACAACCTTTGGTAGAGGGAACTTTTGCAGGTACTAGAGATCAGTCCAGCTCAGATGAGGAGATTTCAGAGAGTGAGCCAGTGGATGATGCATATGGCTGCCCTTTTGATTAGTATGGTTACTACTATTGACTTGTGTTTTGTCATGGTTTGTCAAGGTTACTACTATTGACTTATTTAGGACATTATATGCATTCTAGGATGATATGCTTTTTTGCATGAGTTTTTTCCATGTTCTTTGAAATGTTAATGAAATGCGGTTTATAAAATTCTTATTGTAGTGTACTACCATGTTATGCAGAGGAAATTTCAAGGGAGATGAGCAAGGATGCCTCCTATGATACAATCAACACAGAAACCAACAAAGGGAGAAGAGTGGGATGTTGTTTTGTAGATGATGAGTGTGGAGAAGAAAGGGTGTGAAGTGTATTGAGCTTTTGGTGTTGTGTTAAGACCCAACGCCTAGCCTTAGACCCAATGCCTAGCCTACAGCTTGGGCAACCTTACTCACTCAACGTTGGTCATGTTCCTCTAGAAAGCAATTGCCATGCATCCAGGAGGTATTGTCTGATACCTTTTATCATTTCTTTATGATTTATGCAAATTGTGAATGTCTATGTGCTCAAACAATTAAGAAAATCAGCATTGGTGCACATGTGGAAAACATTTCTTTAAATGATTTCGACTATTGCTCGTATGCGGCATTGCATGAACCTAGCACCGAGAAACCCTTGTGTTGCTAGGTTCTTAATTTTTAATTATCGACCAACCTAAATGTTATGCATAAAAACCAGCAAGCTTTTCCTCATTTCATTCAGCATTTAAACACCTTTTATATACTCTACCCCCTCACCCGTTTAGGTTGTGCATGGTGCATAGGTTTAGGGTTCATTTTCCACATTTTTATTGTATGAAAAGCAATAAAAACTCACTAAAACATAAAGATAGGGCTGAACTGAGGCTAAACCTCATACTTCAAACCCCCCATACATCTACAAATATGGTTCTTATTTTTCCTTAATTTTTGGCACTCAAAATCCATTTTTTCCTTATTTTTCTCCATTTTCCCTATTTTTCTTGTATTTTTTGCAATATTAAATAACTGAAAATTAAAAATGAGTTGTGGATTGTGGCCCTTAGGTTCATTTGCAGCAAAATACAAATTTAGTTGGTGTGTCTTATTGTATTTTCCATTTATATATCCAAAACACCCAATTTTCCCATATTTCGCATGTTTTATGGATTTTATACCATTAATTGCAGTCACAACACTTATGATTTTCTGATTTTCTGAACATAAATTGATCAAACTCATAGCAAGCAACATCATAATGCATAATCATCCCATGGGAACAAATACTTATGAAGCAAATTGCATAAAACATTAATTTCCTTTGTAATAATGAGATTACCGTTCTTTACGGGTTACAGGTTTTTATTTGTCATATCTCGGGACTGATTTCCAACCACCATTAATGCTCATGACAGTCCACAATCATCAATCTTCCTTGCAATCCAGCCTTCATTGAACAAGCATCCGCCATCCATTCTTCTTCTTCTTCTTCACCACATGAATCTGCCCTTAGAAGAGAGAGAGTGAGGAGAGAGAAAGACTGAAATCAGAGATCTTCATAGAGACCACCATTGGAGGAGCAATCATTAATGATTGTGGTTAATGATCATGAAGGCCGGACTATAGTCCACAATCATTAATGCTCATAACAGTCCACAATCAGCAATCTTCCTTCCTCTTGAACCACAGAGGGGATTCACTGCCTAAGATTCATTGGGTGGGTTGCATTCAACCCCATGATCATGATGAGAGAGGAGGAGGTGCATTTTTCAGCGCATGTAGACACCTCCTCTCTCCACGTTTTTTTCCTCTCTTGCATGAAAAATTTCATGCTACACTAAAAGTTGCATGTCCCCCCCCCCCAAAGGTCATGCCCACTTGGCCTCCCAAGTGTCCACCTCTTCAAATCTTGCCCATTTCTTGGCTCCTTCCCCGTCCGGACTCCGAATTGAGCTCTGAAAAATCCTGGGCATTCGGCTTGACATCCCGCATTGGCCGGTAACTCTTGTCAACCCGCACGACAGTCTGAAAATTTGTGAAAAATCAACAAGTGTCACTCGGGTGCCTTTAAAGCACTTTGACGCTTAAAATCGTCCTAGGTCGAGCCGCCGCCTTTGACGTTGAATATTTTTCCCTTGATATTCGTAATTTTTAGCTATTTTTAAGCACTTCTTGGCACCAAAATTCCGCTCTCAATTATTGTGCTAAGACTATGAGTATTGTATGGGTTGGTTTGAAAACTTTGTTAACCTCGGGTCTTTTAATCTCTATCATATGGTTTAATTATCAAATTTGAGCATGCATGGAGTGTTTTTTTGTCGCTTCAAGTCGTGGTGTTGTAAGTAAGATTTGAGAGTTTTCAATAAACAAGAGTAGATAATAGGTGTGATTTTGGTTCTATAGTGGTTGAATTCTATCACTTCTCTTTGTGTTGCTCTTTTTTACTGCTCCGCTCGATCTTTGCATGCTCCATTTTTGTCCCTGCTCGGTTCATACGTGCTCGGTTTAAAATTAAACTCGGGAAAGGAGTCCCATTGGCCCTTCGAACATACCTAATGATGTAAAGCCAGTCATCCCTAGGATGGAAATTAATCTGCAGGCATACCTAGGCCACCTGGAACTTATGTAACCCATCCAACCACTAAGCAATGCTCCATTCCACTACATGGAGGAGCCAATCAATGAGGAGCATTATGTGAACCCTTACATCTTGTATGATGATGAAGAGGGAAATCCAACTCTCATGGAATAGTGCCAATGATAGTGTTAGGAAGAGGAAGAGGCAGAGGTTTAGGAGGGCAGACCCAAGCGCTAATTTCTTGTTGGACTTGCGGTCACCCATAGGACACATCTCTCTACGCTGCTCAAAGAGGGAGCAAGCCAATCGAGATAAGGCTGATCTCATATATGTGCTGAGTGTGGAATCACCCACCTCTTTGTTGATTGCCCTAGGCGGAATCCATCCTCTAGTTTGACAATTGTACC
The DNA here is from genome assembly GCF_053477565.2 of Lygodium microphyllum. NCBI lineage: Eukaryota > Viridiplantae > Streptophyta > Polypodiopsida > Schizaeales > Lygodiaceae > Lygodium > Lygodium microphyllum. The sequence continues at coordinate 63,188,436 of NC_141157.1, forward strand.
ATCAGTTCCATTAAGGCTATTCGGTGTCGAAACACTTGACAAGGAGGCCATGCCTATCCCGTTGCATGTTACGACCCAAGCATAGAAGCAACGGTCATATCATTGCCAGGGTCTAGTAACTTGGACATAGCCTCAATAATAGGGAAGAAGAGTCGTAGGCGAAGGAAGAAGAAAAATGAAGCAAAGGTTGTATTGAAAACTGAGAGCGCAATGACACTATCTATTGGAAAGAAAGTCACGAACACTAAGGCAGAAACATCCACTTAAAAGACTACTGAGAAAGGGAGTGCTAAGGTGGGAGGATGCTGAGCCATCTTAGAGGACAAGATCGATGATCTCTCTAGCATAAGCATGCCAGTCTCTCCCACATGACCAAGAGATGCATCTACACCTCAAATTATGCTGCCTAGATAGAGCTTGAATACTATGGGCTAGCAAACCTGTCGAGGCCATTGTCCAAGGAGCGCAAAATTAGGAGAGAAGAAAGTGGCTAGCAATCTCCTCACAATGCTAGTGACCACCCCTATAACTCTGAGCCTAGGAGATTTGGTTTGGCAGCATTCAACACTATTGGCAAGAGCTAAAGCAATGGATGAAAGGATCTCTAGAGAAAATGGGAGTTGACTTGCAAGACCACAATGCAATAATGCAAATATAGAGCCTGATACATCACTCAATACTTGCCCAAGTCCTTGCACATTAATGCTTTTTGGAAAGCCATAGAAATGCATGCAGTCTTGTTGGTCCTAGCTCTAGGTGATACCACGAGGAAAGAGATTGTAGACATGGGGGCTTAGCCACGTAGTACTCTAGGCTTGGGGTAACCCATGTGTCAAGAATGCTAAGATCAACATCACACTGGCTAACGAATGAAAGTAAAGCCATTCGGAGTGCTGAAAAATTTTCCATTGAAGATTGTAGGAGTTCAGTTCTCTATGGACTTCATAGTCACAAAAGGAGTGGACTACGATATCCTGTTAGGGAGACCCTGGATGCGCAACACACAAGTCATAGAAGACTGGGGGGAAAATCTAATCTTCTTAGGCAATTGAATGGAAATGGTGAGAGTAGAGATGGATACTTGGAAGACTACATCAACCAACCTAGACACCATCTTAGCCATGCTGAAGGAGGATGTGCAACTTAGAAAATCTTATGGGCCACTGACCAAGTATATCCCTTACCCTAAGGATAAGTGAGATTGGATGTATGTGCTAGCCACAATCGATCTACCATTCTTGGATAACGAGGAATACAAGAAATTTGCTAAGGCAGTCGGTAAGCTTAGAGACATGCCCTTGATACCAGTCTACATGATGGCTAAAATCTCACATGGGTAGCCCACCTCTATCACATCCCATGTCCCTAAAAAAAATTATAGCTCCACAAGATCTTAGAGTACATGATAGACAAATAAACAGGTAACCCAATCGCAAATCTTAAACCATTCAAGGATCTCTTAGATGAATGCAAGTGGAGATGGACCATGGTGCATAATCTAAACTTGATGTACAATTAGGCCTTAGTCATTGAAGGAAACATAATATCAAGACCTAGGAGATGTTGAGCAGTCGGACGGGGATAGTTCAAATGATGAGTATGAAGACTACTGTTCCTTTAGTGATGAGAGTGAAGAACATATCAACATGATAGAGTAAGACACTGAGGGACATGTGATTGAAAAAATACAGGTAGACTCCAAACCGCACAAGAAGAACATATTCAGAATCAAGAAAGGAGTCATGTGAATGGATTGCAATCACACCTGGTTGGAGCACATAAGAGCGATTGATTATGAATGAGCGAGTCTTGCCCAACCAAGTGTCGCATCAGTATTCAGAATGGAATCACCATCGAAGCTATGACCTTCAAGAGAGACTCCCTCTTCTAGTAAAGATGGAGAGTTTGATTTTGAGTCAGAAGTAAGCTTAGATAGTGATCCTGAGATACCTTGACCACCTAAGACCACCTAAGACCAAACACACCAAAAAGGACCTACCAGTCCACCTAAGGTGCCAAAGGTTGAAGGAGGAAAGAAGGAAACAACCTAGGGATCCGCAAGCTAAGAAGTAGAGGAAGCCACAAGACCTGCAAAAAATGATTCAAGAGATTTTAAAAAGGTGATAGGGTAGTGGCCTTGCTAGGAGCCAAAAGACAAGGGCAAGTGAGTGAGCCTATAGAAGGACCTGCCAAGGTCAAGGAGATCAATCTAGCTAAGGAAGGAGAGATTCCCCAACCTATTTTCATGGCCAATGACTTGACAGAACAAGAGGAGGTAACTCTTATTGCTCTCTTACGAGAGTATATAGACATATTTGCTTGATCCTTTGATGCTGAAAGGGGTAGATCCGAGTGTAGTGACTCATAACATCCCAATGACACCCAATGCAATGCTAGTCAAAAGTAGTGACCATATATCCAATGAATCACAAATATTCTCACGCTGTCAAAAGAGGAAATTGATAAGCTATTGAGAGGAGGATTCATTTATGAAATTGAGCACATGGACTAGGTTTTGCCCATCATAATTGTAACGAAGAAGAATGGAAAGATCGGAGTATATGTCAATTACAGAAATTCAATGTTACCACAAAGAGAAATAATTATCCGCTATAGCATACACTGAGCATATACTCAAGAGGGTAGCTAGTAAAGAGGCCTCCAATTTCCTAGATAGCTTCTCCGGGGACAATTAGGTGCAAGTGCATCCTGATGATAGGCATAAGACTGCATTTGCTATCGAGTGGGGCATATTTGCCTACATAGTCATGCCTTCGGGTTGATGAACACACCAACCACATTCCAAAGGCTCATGTGTGCCATTTTCAAGGACATGCTTAGGTGAGAGTTAGAGGTATTCATTGATGATTTATGTGTTCACTCTAATTGGAAGGAACACCTAGACAAGCTTTTAGCAGTTTTTGAAAGATGTAGACTGTATGAACCCCTTGAAGTGCTAAATCTGGGTAAATCATGGATGCATCCTAGGGCACATGATGTCAAAGAATGTCATTGCCACCAACTTCTCAAAATTTAGGGTTATCGTTGATCTTCCACCACCAACCGATTACAAGGGACTTCAGTGCTTCCTAGGCCATATAAGGTACTATCGATGATTTGTGTTGAACTATGCATTAATTGCTAGACCTCTATACAAATTGCTAATAATATTTGAATGGTCCAAGAAATGCCAATGCGCATACAAAGAGTTGAAGGACCTAGCCACAGCAACAATCTTAAGAGTCCCAGACTGCACGATAGTCTTCCAAGTTCACATTGACGCCTCGAAGTTTGCCATGGGAGCTGTGTTGTGCCAGCCTAGTGAACACAATTTAGACTATCCAGTGAGCCTTGTTGTAGACAACTCACGAATACTAAAATGAATGATGGGACCTAAAATGGGCCGGCACTGGCTATGGCACTAGCAGGACCTCATGCACAAAATAGACAACCCCACCACACGGCCTCACAGGCAAGGAGTGTCTGTAATACACCAATGCACACTAGGTAAACATAATTATAAGTTTGTAGCTGCTATGTAGTCCAACTTTTACCTTTCCTTCTCCTCAGAGGGAGATCCCATAACATGTAGGCATAGTGCCTTGTCACACAAACATTAGGAAGGTACCCTTGACTGATTACCGCGGCTCCACTGCGACTCTCCTACACCTAGGGAATTGACCCCAAGATGCGTCGCTCTAACATATAAGACATAACGCACAAATTCCACTCTTTTCTTGTTTTGTACAATCCAGGAATATATAAATCCTCACCAAACAGTTCCAAGGAAAGCGTATAACTGACATACAGCAAAGGCTCCTTTCCACTCAACGTATAAGTCATGTCCTAGGAAGACAATTGCTATGCAATCCAGGACCGATATCATGTCATGCGTCATGCATAGTGCATATGATCCTAGTGCACAACCAATATTTATCAAATCAGCCTTTTGTGATGTGGAAAAAATAGCCATTTCATGATTTTCACTAAATGTATGCTTCAATGTATGGAGACTAGCACCGATTTCTCATGCTACTAGCCCCTTAAATTGGAATATCGCAATTATAAATGGAATGTACAATCAAATGTTTCAAAAATTCAAACCCTCTCAGCCCTCTTTATCTCTTAACACCACCCTTTTCCTCTAACGTTTAGGTTATGCTGCGTTGCATAGTGTAGGGTATTATTTTGTATGTATTTTTCGTGTAAAACGGAAAAAACATGAGCTATGTCACATAAACAAAGCCAAACTGAATCAAAACTTCATGCCTCATCTTTTTTTTATAGCCACAACCACGAATCATAATTTTCTAGATTTTTATAACGCAAAAATCTTGTTTTTTTCCATTTTTAGCTCTTTTCTCTTTATTTGTGTATAAAAATAGATTATTTTCTAATTTTTGATTAGTGACTAATCATGAAAGCTAAAAGATGTTTTGTCTCAGAATTTTATCCCATGTGCATCTCTTTTTCCCACCCAAAACTAATCATGAAAGCTAAAAGATGTTTTGTCTTAGAATTTTATCCCATGTGCATCTCTTTTTCCCACCCAAAACCAATAAAACCTTCATTTTTACACTAAAAATGTGCTTTTTGGGTCATAATTTAATTATTGCGACTATTTATTATTACGGATCTGCATTTTTTTTATGCACAACCCTCAATCATAATGCAAACAAGATCCAAAAAAAAATTGTTCCATATGAATTCCATTTCAACCATCAAACATAAAAAAGAAGCAAATTTTCTTTGTAAAAATGAGGCATACCACTTATGTGCGTGTTGCGGGTTTTTAAATAATTGATACGGACTGCCAATAGACCATCTGGATCATTCTTTAATGTTGAACACCTTCCCTCAGCCTCCTCTTGATCTTGGAGCAATCCGATCCACGTCGGACAAGCATCCTTTAGCCCCTCTTCTTCTTGATTCTTCCCAGACAAACCACCGCTTGGAAGAGAGAGAGGGAGGAGAGAGAAAGACTAGTTTCTGATCTACTAATTTGGGCAGCCATTGGAGGAGCAAAGATCGGCAATTGGAAGCGAAAGAAGAGTGTAGATCACCGCTGACATCAGTTTATGGGGGTACATTGAGGTGGCATAACCCCTCTCCCCTCCCTCTCGATCCATTGTCACTTTCTTCATGGGGCCTTTTTTTCTTCTTCTTCCCAAGAAAAAAATAGTCCCCCCCTCCCCTTCGCGTGAAAATTAGGGAGGGCCGGGGGGGGGGGGGGGGGGGGGGGTGGGAGGGGGGGGTCCATTTCCTCGGTCTTTGGCCGTTCGGTGTCTGATTTGCAGTCTGAAAAATCCTATACATCTGTCTCAAAGTCCCCCACTGCAAACCATCTCCCAGAGTCTCATATGACAATCGCAAAAATTATGGAAATTTCCCAACCGTCGCTTAGTGGGTCTTTAAAGCATTTTTAGGGCTTGCCGCTTAAAATCGTACTGGTTGCAGCTGCCGCCTTCAACGAAGTCTTTTTTTTTGTGAAATTTGGATTTTTTGGCTATTTTTAATCACTTCTCGGCATCAAAAATTCCCAATTGCCACTCCTAGATCTTTAAAGCACTTTTAGGGCTTGCCGCTTAAAATCATACTTATTGTTGCAGGTGCTTCTTTCGACGAAGTCTATTTTTTCCTTGAAATTCGGATTTTTTGGCTAATTTTTAAGCTCTTCTCGGTGTCAAAAATCATCTGTCAATGAACTACTCCACTACGAAGAGGGAAGGGTTAGCCATGGTGTTTGTTGTAAGGAAATTTTGGCATTACCTTTTGGCTACACCTTTTGTCTTCTTTGTTGACCATCAAGCCTTACTTTATCTTGTTAACAAACCATGTGCTACAGGACACATTGCTTGATGGTTACTTCTGCTTCTAGAGTTCGACTTCTCTGTGGTTGTACGCAAAGGAAAGGAGCACTACATGACTAACCATATGTCTTGCATACCCACAAGAGAAGCCACTAGATAGAGCATCACAGATGATTTGCCTAACACGCATCTCTTCAACTTGTCTATAGCAAAAGGGACTTGTTTAGAGCTGACTTGATGCCATACTAGGAAAATGACACAATCCAAATGCTTGAGCACGGACGACCTAAAAGACCCATCGAGAAGACCCGACTTAGGTGACTCATCCTTAAAATACAACCATATCAGTTAATAGTAGGACAACTCTAAAGGTTAGGGTAAGATGGCTTGCTGCATAGATGCATGTGCAAACATGAAATGCATGACGTACTTCTAAAAGCACGCGACAGAATTACAGGAGGGCACTTTAGTGAAGACATGATGGCCCACAAGGTGTTGCAGTCTTAATTGTAGTGGCCTACTCTTTTTTAAGATGCGGCATGATTTATAAAGCACTTTGACAAGTGCCAATGGACCAAGGTACATGTTTGCAAGGACAAAATGGAGCTAAGTTCAATCATTCCAAGATAACCATTCGAGAAATGGGGAATTGACTTCATTGGGCCGATTAGCCCTGCGGCATAGTACTCACAAGCCAAGTACATTATTGTTGCTATAGACTATCTCACAAAGTGGGTAGAAGCACGATCCATGAGGAAAAATGATGCTAGAACCACTACTAAGTTCCTTTGGGAGCATGTGATCTCATGATTTGGCTGCCCCATTGAACTAGCTAGTGATCAAGGCACACACTTCATTAATGAAGTGATTGCTCACCTCTTGTCAACCTTTCTAATCATCCATAAAAAATCCTCACTCTACTACCCTCAAGCAAATGGCGAGGCTAAGTCTGCTAATAAGAACTTAGTGAATGTCTTGACCAAAGTAGTCTCTACCTTGCGTAGTGGCTGGGACAACAAACTGATGGCAACCTTATCAGCCCATCAAATAGCCTATAAAATAGTGGTAGGACAGACTCCCTTCAAGTTAACCTACAGAGCTGAAGCCATTCTACCTGTAGAATTCTTTGTTCTGATTCTGGAGCATCCATCCAAGAGAGATGGGACAAAAATGAGGCATGGACAGAGTGCCTAATCGAGCTAGAATGCTTATTAGTGACTCAACTTCTAGCTACCCATACATTGATTTGCAAAAACGCACGTTGCAAGAGTTGGTTTGATAAGCACGTCAAGCAGCAAGAATTTGAGCAGGGTGACTTAGTGTTATTGTACTCAATAAAATGCCATAAACAAAAGATGAAGTTTAGGGGATTAGGGCCTTTTCGAGTCTGCACTATCAGCCAAACTTATAATGTAGAGCTCTCAATACCCTAGATGGAGAGGGCATAGGCTTCTTTAATGGTAGCCACATAAAGAAGTCCTACCTACCCTCCCACACATCCATGGTAGGAACCTCCCATGCTAGAGCCCCTTGTGAAGTTCCAAGGTACCACATTAGTGGAAATTGATGAGGAGGATGAAGAGGCAGTAGCACCTGCTTACCTATGCATAATGGTCATTGCCCAACAAACACATACCTTTGATGCATTGATTGATGAGGGAGCTTGTTTTAATATCTTAACTAATGATCATCGGCTTGAAATTGACCTCCCACAACTACAACCTACTAATGCCAAACTTAGCCCATTTGGGGGCCGATCAAATACCCTTTCAAGAAACTTAGCCCATTTGGGGGCTGATCAGATAGCCTTTCAAGAAAGTGCAAAGTCGCAATCTCTATTGAGTCTAAAACCATGCCCGTACTTTTTTGTGTTGTCGAATACAAAAGATGCTAGTAAGGAATCACTATTAGGATGCTCATTTAAAAAGCAAGCACATTGTAATGTCAACTATGAGTCTCAACATATTCACCTTGCTATTGGAAACGTACAAATGGTCACAACTTTCAGCAAGGGCAGTGCAGCTCCATCAGAGCATGTGAGGCCACTGATAGAGAAACCCACCACCAAGCTTAAGGAGAGGGGTCGAGACTTGTCACACCCACCAAGCCACACTGCCAGTAAACCGTTGAGATTAGAGCTAATACCCCTTAACCACAATTCAATTGGGTCCCTAAACATCAACAAATGCTGCCTAGGAGAATATAACTACAACCTTGCAAGCCCAGGAACTCATACTCAAAACCCAGGAGGCAATGAAGAAACTATAGGCACCAATGAATGGTCAAGCTGCAATGGGTCCCCAAGACCTTATTGCAAGCACAAGGTTAGTATAAAGGAAATGCCTAGATGATATGGGTGCCTAAAACCAAGGGGACTAGTGGCACTATTCAAACGCCACCCTCAAACTCAACCACTCAAAGCCCCACAATCGATCAAGCACTAAAGCAACAAAAAACTCAAGCCGCGAAGCCCATTGAGCCCAACACTATTAAGCTTGCAGTGCCTCAATGAGTCTATTGATCAAAACCACAACTTGCCGACTCCAAACTGACCCAACCTAGCATTGCTAGTGCCCCTAAAGCCTCACAAACATTTGGCAACACAACGTCAGAATCACAAACCATGCTTAGCACACAAGAGGCTAAACTGCACACTCAGGAGTAGCCACAACCACATATGCCAGTCACTGAGTTGTCGAATCTAGTCAAACCCCAGCCTCTGGTAGGTCTTAAACCCTTTTACGAATGATGATCAATTTTTACCTTGGATGCAGACTTAGCTGAAAATATAGGGGATGACTTGGTCATTTTCCTTTGGCATTTAGAACAAGCACACAAGCAATGCCTCATTAAGTCTTACAACAAGTGCATAGTCCTTGCCACTGACCAAGAAATTGAGAAGCTAAAATAGCCTGCTAAGCTTGCTGACACAGACTCCTCTTTCTTGCGACAATGATATGATCTTTAACTTCAATAGGAGCAAGAGGGCTACCAAATCATGATCAACACTGAGTAGAGATGAGCAATCAATTTTTTAGAATATGACCCAACTTACGTAGCTCCAACCTCTTATAGGGTATTGACCACCATTCACAACTCACCCCTAGAAGCGCACATCATGACTCACCCCTATTTAGATTGCATTTTGACAGAGTAGGAGTTACACATTGCTAGTAGAATAGAGTCCGATGATTTCCTAATGGATGTCCTCACCTACATCACTCATGTAAGTATCCGACCTGTCAACATGGACCACTATGCTAACATGGAGTACAACTCGAACTTCTACGCTTGGCTCATGCAAAAGTGAAACACTGTGACCATGTGTTGAATAGCCTTAACCCTTAAATCTCTAATCCCACGAAGGATTTTTCTCATTTCCAAAGGGGGAGGGGGTAACGTGTGGGAAAACATACTTTAAGAAAAATCTCATGGACCTTCATTGGATTGTGTGTATTATGAAGAAAACTTTCCTTTCTATACTTAAGCTTTTCATTTTTCTATAAGCACACAATCACTCTCTACTCATTATCTTAAGAAAACTAATGGCGAGCTATTGTGTTATGATAGGGACCCACAATGATAGGTCGAGAGAAGAGTAGCAACTTTCTTTCTCGGAAGACGAACAAGCTAAATATGGCCTCTCAGTGGAGAGGAGGGCCTTCAATTAGTTCAAGTTTAGGCATGTCCTAAACTTGGAGGATGTGGCCATGGAAGAACAAGCTGCCATGGAAGAACAAGCCGTAATATAGATTGTGAAGAAATGAATTGGAGCCCTAAGAGAGACACCAAGGAAAAGGGGTTTCTATTGAAAGAAAATCTATATTGTAACATCAACAAGCTTTTGTTTCATTCTTTAGAGAACCACAATAAGGAAAATAACAAATCTTTATGCAGCATCATAGTAGATATCTCCCACGGATTTGATAGAATCAACCATAATCTTCAACATCTTCATAGAATCCATCAAAACCTAACAAAATCACAAAATAATATACCACTTTTGAATGGAAACATATTATTCATCTTCATTATCTTCATAGTTCTCTTTCTCAATCTCTCATAGATAGATACATTGTTTTTACATATAATTGGCTATCTCTGACTCTCTCTTTCTCTCTCAATCAATCGTACATCATCTCCTCACTACAATGCTCAATAATCACTCATAATAATCCTTATTAAGTCATGGATGCCCCTTCCAAGAGGCATGGGGGGTATGAAAGGGCTCCAGAACCACTACAGTGACTCTTCATAGCTCACTACTGTCACTTTACTTCAGTCTTCAATAGCTGCTTCTTCCATTTGTTTTAGCTCTTTTAAACTTAGATTCATCCTTTCCAAAAGTTAGAAAACTTTCCCAAAGTAAACCCCCATATCAAAAAACACATACATAAGCATACAGAACAAAACTGAATAGGTACATAGGCTCTATAGTAGGTCTACAAAGGTTCAATAGCAACTAAACAGCAAATATTCAACTCAACTAAAATCAAATAAACCCATCATAAATCACTCAATAAATATCATAAAACCTAAAAATTTATCATTCAATATCCCAATCTAACTTACTTAAACAAAACATAGAAAAATAGAAGAAAACAGAAACTCAACAGGCTCAAACAGGATTATACAAAAGCTATCACAACATCATCAGGACCTATCACATCAATATATCCTCATTAAAAAATATCATGAGCTATCAAAATCAATCCAAACCTATCCAAATCATTCTAAAATCAATCAAAAATATACCAAATCAATCATTCAATCCACCAAAAACGACAAAAATCAATCAAAATTTGAGTCTTTTTCCACTCTCAATATATCCCCAGACTTAAAATAGGAAGCATCCTCGTGACCTAAAGAAAGAAGAATATAAGTTCACTAAAGAGCTCAATATGATCTTTTGTCTTTAACAGCACGTCATAAAATCATCCAATCACAACCCCAACAAGTAACCTATATATCTAATAATACTACAATAAAAGGAAAACACCCTTTTGGATACTATGTCCTATTTTTTAAAAAAAATTTAATAGCAACACAAACTCATAAAGGATATAAGAGTTTTCTTTAAATCAACGTCATCTTCTACTAGCTTTTAATCCAATATCTTCTTCATCAATCCATTTCCAACTTCAGCTCCATTCAATAAAGATAAACAATATACACATACCACAACGCACACCACTTATACAAACAATATCTGAATGGCACCTCTTTGGAAGGAAAAAGACAGATAGATGTATTGTGATCAAGCATCAAAGTTACAAAGGATAACGGATCAATGAAGATGATCCCTTTTAAATTATTGATGTTTTTTAAACCTTTCTAGGGATAAAGATTCATCCACAAAGGTTTTTGGAAGATTTTGCAAGATTTGTAAACAAAACATTCTCTCCTGAAGGATAATAAATCTGCTTGGCAAGCACAAAGCATGAAAATAAATCACATCTACATTAATATCCAAACATAACTTTGGCACTTGCTTTTGATCACTATGAGAGTGATAATCCATAAAGGCTAGATACCATGGAAAATGGGCAGTCATTCTCACTGATGGATCCAAAGATTGAGAATGAAGCTGAGAAAAATGTAAATAGTTGTGAAAGACTTGATTTGCAGTCTTCCATTCTCCTGGAATCACATGCCAGTTAATCCAGGGTCCCGTCAAATAATCTCCTAGCACTCCATCTTCTTCTTCTCAAGATTGTCTAATCAAAGCTTTCATATTATATAACCAACTGAAGGGGAGTTTGAATAAAAGATGAAAGAGACAGGAATAGAATAAGGGATAAAGGATAAATAGAGGGATAAGTGAAATCATTTTTTTTTAAAAAAAGATAAGGTAGGAGAATTCGGCAATTTAGCAGTATCAGAAAGGAAGGGAGTAAGGAAATGTGGTGGGATTGTGGACAGGAAATGAGAAGATGGGGGAGGACAAGGAAAAAGGGGAGAAAATACCCGATCAATGATGAAAGGACATTGCATAAAAATAGGAATATGGGGTGCATCTTTAGTTGAAATTGAAGGGGTAAAATGACATGTGGGGTATTTTGAAAAAGAGACAGATAAGTGTCATACCTATGGGCCATGTGTTGATAGTAGGTCAAGGATGGAATTGATGGTCCTAAGGTAGAACATCTAGCATAGGCCTCAAAAAATAAAGGATCAAAAGGAGATTTCTTGGAAAGATGGGATAACAAATCCACCCTCAGTTGGTTGACATTTTGCACATGAGACGAAGCCTTTAATTGTCTTTGATTTAACATCACAGAGTCCAACATAGGATGCCAAGAATCCTCTGAATAGTTAGCTACTCTAGAAGAATACTTTTGAAACATTTCATGAATCTTAAGCTCCAATCGGTGTACATAGAGTACTGCTTGCAAGACTACATCTCCAACATACCCAGAGAGGTCTTCATCATCTAGAATTAACAAGTCACCTCTGAGGTACATATAGGACATCAACATTGAATTTGGGACTACTGAATCCTCAAACACCATCCTGACCGCTTCAAACAATAGATCCGTAGACCAGGCTCCACTTCAACCATCCTCTGGAGGAGATAAATCCATGGTTGAAAGTTTAACATAAAAGGCTAACTTCTGTTGTTGATAATGAACAAAGAAAGAGTGGGCAAGAGGAATAAAGTGCTCAAAATTAGTCCATAAGATATCCATTCTAAATTGCAATCTCTCAACCTTGGCCCGAAATAGAGGACATAAAGTGGCATTCCATTGAAGAGTAGCCAAGTCCTGCTGAGACATAGAAGGAATCATGGAGACACTAGGACTTGGGGGAATGGATCGTGACTGCACCAATTGGTCCTTCAATTGTTTAATCTAGGAGGCTTTGGATTCCACTATATTGTGAGCAGTCTACTATTAACAAACACGGATCTAGAGCTAGTTAGCTATGGTGGACGCAAATCAAACACACGATACATTATCAAAATAAGGAATTGTAACTCAAGTGAATTAGGTTCCAAGATAGATTAGCTTGGACTCATAAACACAATCTTGAGTGACTCAAACTAACAGTACCATTCATTGAAATGAGTGTCAAGTACATGCTTTTATAGCTTTTTGGATAGTACCATTTTTCCTCTCTGTGATTATGGGATTTCAGACATCTCTTCTTAGAGCTTCTTTGTCATATCTCTCATACAAAGCCACTTATGGGCAACCCTCTTTTGGGCACACATTCAGCCTCTATGGGCATACATCATTTGCTATTCTCAACACCCCCCCTCAAATGATGAGTCTCTACCCTTGCTGGCTTTTGCCCCCCCTACATGTAGACATGGACCAGGAGACTAGCTCTTTAGCAGCCTAGTCAAGTTAAGGCTTGAAACTTTACATTCTTGGTAAGGGTTTTAAATCCACTATGGGAATTTGAGATCCTCTATGGGAAACTTTTGCAAAAAAAACATTTTCTTGGTTTGCAGCAGTGGAGTATTTTATCTTCTTCATTTCCTCCATGCTTCTTTGGCATTCTTTGATCTTCTTCTTGGTCTTTTGCTCCAATGTTTGAGCTTCTGCATTTTGGTCTTCATGGTGTTCTTTATCCCTTTTGTTGCTGTGTGGTACATGATACTTCTCTTTTTGCTTCAGTCTTCTTGGCACATTTTTTCTGCTTAATGAACTTGAGATGAATACACATGAATACATTGTTTTGGCTTATCAGACCCTTCTTGACATTCATGGTCTTTGAATACATGATTTTTTGGAATTTTGGCTTTGACTTACTAGAAGGAATGGCATTGAATTCTTGAGCAAAGTAGCAAACCATCTCAAATGTCTAATCCTTTTTACGAGTGATATTTGTGATCACAATTATTGAATTGTCACACAACAATGCTAGTGTCAAAAGACACTTGATAGAGTAGAGTGAAGGAGATTGGAAGTATACAGGTTTTTTGAAAACTAAGATCAATGATGTGAATGGCTTGAGAAGACCGGTTTGAGAGAGAGGGGTCAAGTGTGAAAAAGGTTCTTTTTAAATTTAAAAAAAAAATACTGGAGGAGGCTTTTAACCTTAATGCTTAAGGTTTAAGGAAAGACGGATAACGTGCTGCTGGCCACTTTTCATCCTCCCCTTCCGCGCTCATGGTTGGAGCAACAGGGGTGCTCTCAAGGACCATGGTAGTCGTCGAGTCCCCTCTAAAAATGAAGGGTTTTTCTTTCCCCTCTCATGCCTTCACTCAAGGAGCTGGATTTTGCTACTTCTCCCTCGCTTCTCGTGCCCTTTAGCCTTCGCCTCGGAGAAGCCAGGACCTTTCACATTCGTAACTCGAAGTGCCCCTCCGCTTCTGCTCCTTCCTGCTACACTCATAGCTAATGCATAGCACATGGCCGTCTTCTTCCATCTGCACTTTTATGATCTCCTTTTTCTTCAGCCTTGGGAGATGTGGGCCTCGCACATCTTCATGCTCGCTGCTGTTGGGGATAACCTGCTTCTTGTCATCGCAAAAAAGCGGACTGCTGGTCCAGTTTGGAGGCCTACTAAAGTCAACAGGGGCTCGTCGTCCTGTGACCAACTCCATAAGAATCACCCCATAGTTGAACACATCACTCTTCTCTGTCAACGTTCTGGTGAGAGCATATTATGGAGCAACATACCCAAATGTCCTCATGACTCGTGTTGTCACATGGCTGTTTCTAGGCCCTAACAATTTAGCAAGTCCAAAATCAGAGACCTTTGGATTCCATTGGCTATCTATCAGGATGTTGCTTAACTTCACATCACGATGGACTACTTTGGTCTCCAACCCTTCATGCAGATAAGCCAATCCCTTTGCAATACCGAGAATCATTCGCATTCTGATATCCCAACTCAATGGTGGATGTTCCCCCAGCTGTCCATGGAGCCACTACTCCAAATTCCCATTGTCAATATACTCATAAACAAGCATTGTTTGCGAGCCTTCCATACCATATCCAATCAACCGTACAAGATTCTTGTGCCTGACACGTCCTATCGCCTCCACCTCTATTATTTAGAAGATTTTTCACAGCTATGCGTGTATCATCAGGTAGCTGACCATAGTACACAATCCCATATCCACCCCAGTGCAGAAATCAGTCGTAGCCTCTATCATGTGGTTGAGAGCTTGCAAGGAAGAAGAAAACACACCACTAGCTACCTAGCTCAGCCATGGCTCTGATACCATGTTAACAAACACGGATCTAGAGCTAGTTAGCTATGGTGGACGCAAATCAAACACACGATACATTATCAGAATAAGGAATTGTAGCTCAAGTGAATTAGGTTCCAAGATAGATTAGCTTGGACTCATAAACACAATCTTGAGTGACTCAAACTGAAAGTACCATTCATTGAAATGAGTGTCAAGTACATGCTTTTATAGCTTTTTGGATAGTACCATTTTTCCTCTCTGTGCTTATGGGATTTCAGACATCTCTTCTTAGAGCTTCTTTGTCATATCTCTCATACAAAGCCACTTATGGGCAAGCCTCTTTTGGGCGCACATTCAGCCTCTATGGGCATACATCATTTGCTATTCTCAACATCTACAAGTTTGACAGTTTCGTATCCAAAAGAGTCTTGAACTCTTGAGCTTCTTTGGACATTTTATCTTTCTCTTCAAAAACCATAGTGACCTCTGACTGAGCTTCTACTAACTGATTTTTCAAAGAAGATATTTCTTCTCTCTGGATGTCTCAATCATTTTGGTCTGCTGCTTCATCTACTTAAACAGATAAAAAAGGGTGTCTTTGGCAGAGGCTAGCTATGTGGTTTCATTATTCATTTGGTCTTTAGATTGCCACAATTCTTCATAGAAAGAAGAATATAATTGTTGGGCACAAGCTGTCACTGAGTTCAATAGAACTTTGGATGTATTTGCAAAGGAAAGGGATGGCATCCCCTGTCACTAAGCGGTTCAGCAAAGGAATTGATATATCCAAAGAACCCTCTCAATGTGCCCTAAATAAATTTTTACATGTAAGGTAGGCATGGAGTTCACTTCCAGAGGTAGCAGGAACTGAAAGTAAAGGAATGACTGGTGGATTTGTCTCTACTACATGCTTCAAGTGCTTTCTCTAAATGACCAGTGGAGGAGGGGAGTCAGTATCCTCTATGTCAATGGGATCTGAATCTTTTGAAGGTGGAGGGGGAGGGACTGGATTAGATGTTGGAGGAGGTAAAACACCCTTCTTAAGGCGTGAATATGTTAGAAAATCATATAAATTTGAATCAAAGGTTGCATTGGTAACATTCCCTCTAGTCACCTTAACAAAATCATGGTCCATCTTCGTAAGAAGGTAAGTGCTCCATTCAATGGAAACCCCTCTTAAAACCATCCTGAAAGCTATGAAGAGCTCCTTCGATAAGTAGTGAGATGTCTTGGCAAGCATGAACCTATCCTGGAGAAATTGGCAGACTAGCTTCCAGAGAGGATTAGTGATCATTGAAAAAGACATTCCTGAAGTGTTAATCACCTTCTTGACATTAAGGATCTCTTTTGTTTTTCTTCCGTAACAGCTTGAGTATCTCTTCATTTGAGAATAAATGTCTAGATATGATAAAGGATTCCCCTTTTTAGGGCAGGGACAAAGCCTTCCCTAACCCTCTAGGTGTCAGGACCATGGAAGTACCACGAACCAAGCCTGATTTCTTACTGTATGATGCAAGAAACTCATCACAAAAGGCTGGATCATATGGAATCAGAGGGAGAGGAGCTGCCACAAAAGATGCAAGGCTAGCTTTCGCAATAGGCTCAAAAGTCAGTAGGAAAGAACAATCCCTACTAATCAATGGGACGTACTAAATAGGAGGAGGCATACGGGGTGCCATTTAGATAGTGAACACAAAACATAACTCACAAACAAAAGAGATTCCTGCAAAACAAATAGACCAAAGATAAGATATCACCCAATGTGGGCTCACACCAGGAGGACAAACTTGGAAGGTCCTTTTGCAAGAGGGTCTCTAAGAGTGCAAACCGAGGTTTGGTGGTGGTTGGTGGAGGCCATCCTTGAGATGGATCTTCACGACTACCCAAATCTTTCTTCCTCCGCAGCCTACTTCCTATGCGACAAGGCCTTCGCAAGGCCCTAATTCAAAGGCCCCTAGGATGTGAGGAAGAGATAGACCGCCATCCGGTGCTCTGGAACCCCCAAGTTAGAGATCAAGACAGGATACAAATTGGCGAGTTCCCCCCACCTCCAATGGGTCGGATGGAAGGCTAGCCTTGTTCGTACTATCAGGGCGTGGTGGGAGGTGAATAGGATGGTGGACTAGGAGGTGTTGCAGTGAGCATCAGGTTGTCAACGAGAGGAGCTGAGGTCAGAACAATAGAGATTGATTCAGCAATCCCTCACACATGGCTTGACCCCTTGATCCGAGAGCCGATGGATCCTATTGAGGTGTGAGAGATTCTCACCGATAGGTATCCCCCTATAGGTGACAGGTAGAGTGGGCAATGCCCCCTACCGGATTTTCTTCACTGTGCATGATGGGGGGGCATTTGGTCCTTGATAGAGGGTAGAAGTATGAGGAGATCATTGTCTTTCCTTGGAGGAGGATTCGTGATGGAACCTAAAATGGGCCGGCACTGGCTATGGCACTAGCCGGAGCTCATGCACACAACAAACAACCCCACCACATGGCCTTGCGGGCCAGGAGCATCTGAGAATCACTCTACACTAAATGCTAATGTCAATTCTACATTTGTATTACATCATAGTCCAACATTTACCATCCCTTCTCCTCAGAGGGAGATCCCATAACATATAGGCATAGTGACTTGTAGCACAAACATAAGAAAGCACCGCTTGGCTGATTGCCATTGCTCGACTATGGCTCTTCTACACCTCGGGGATTGGCCCTAAGATGCGTCGCTTCAATATAAAGTACACACGAGACAAGATCCACTCTTTCATTTTGAACGTATTCCAGGAGATACCATGTGTCCTTACCAAATAATTTCCAAAAAAAACCCGATTGACTAGCCTACGGATTAGGTCATCTCTCACACTCTCAAGCATAGGTCATCATAACGGAAAACAGGTGCTATGCATCCAGTTCTTCATATTCCGATACCATGGTTGATATGCACATACAAAAGTGGATAATCCTAATGTGCTCAAATATAATTTGCAATGAGAAACATGTCGTGCACAACCACACTTTCCAATGCTCATTCACTAGCTCGTTGCGGCGATGTAAGGATAGCACCGAGACAATGCTCATGCTACTATCCTCTTAATTAAAATACAACAAACCCTATATCATACTATGCGTTAGCAAAATTAGCAATAATCAACACCCAAATCGCATCATTCAAACACCCCATCCCCTACGTTTAGGTAGTGCTTCCATTGCATAGGTGTAGGGGTTTATTTTATCATGTTTTGATGTAGGAAAAGTGATAAATCACAAACTTTGACAAAAATATAGGGAAAACTAAGGCTAAACCTCATGCTTCGCCACTACCATACATTCACATACTATATTTTTCCTTGTTTTTATGAAGTGTATTTCTTTTTTTTTCCTATTTTTCTTATTTTTTAGTATTTATTTGATAATAATCACTATTATTTTCTGATTTTTTCATGCCAACCATTCTAGGATACTAAAATTTAATTTTATTTTCCATTTTTTCCCATAGGAACACATTTCACCCACTCGAAACGACAAAACCATCATTTTACCCTTAAAAACCGCATTTTGGGTTTGCGGGATTTAAATAGTGCATGTAAATCATTATGAAATCAGAATTTTCTGATGTACTATAATTAAACATAATGCAAACATCACTCACACAAATTTTCATCGCATAAGAACATCATTTCCATCATAAAATGTCAAAAAATCTTCATTTCCTTCTTTAAAAATAGTCATACCATGTTTTTATGAAACTCGAGACACATTTAATGACTGTGCAACCAGCGGATGGAGCCTCCATTGCTCTCAATTCCATGCTGCACATCAATCTTCAACATCTCCATCATCATTTGCTTCAATCTCCTTCTCGATTTTTCCTTCAAGATCATGCGCATGAACAGCCCATAGAGGGGAGAGAGAGGGAGGAGAGAGAAAGACTAGATCTGGTTCTCCATGTCTAGGCAGCCATTGCTTGCACAAGAGATGGTGATGGAGAGCCAAAAATTTCACAATGTCGATGATGTGATCAATAGGGGGGGGTTGTTCTTCAGCCCCCATAGCCCCTCGATCCCAAAATTCGTCACCATGTACAGAGACGTCTTCTTCCGTTTTTTTCAGCCACAAAAAAAAAACAGCGCCCCCTCTCCCAATTGTCAAATTTTGGGGGCCCCAAAGGGAGACACTAAGGTTCACACCCTTTTACACCTCTTAAATCTTTTTAGACTTGGTCTTTTGGCCCTAGCCCTCTTAGCCGGCGGCCTATCTCCCGCACCTGGCCTCCGATTTGGCTTTTGAAAAAATTTTCGGCATCCATCTCGAGGTCCCCCACCGGTGTCTCTTGGAGTCTCATCCGATATCATGGGAAATTATGAAAATTCCCCAACCATTGCTTGATGGGTCTTTAAAGCACTTTAGAGGCTTGCCGCTTAAAATCGAACTAGCTGCAGCTGCTCCCTTCGTCGAAGTTGATTTTTCCCTTGAAATTCACATTTTTTGGCTAATTTTAAGCACTTCTCGAAGTAAAAAATCATCTCTCAATTCGTGTGGTTGGTCTCCAGGAAAAGACCTAGTGTTTGGACCCTTATGTGCTCTGGGAGGAGTTATGGGAGTGGCGCCTCTCTGGATATGGGAGAGCAGGCCACTTGATGAGCTAGAGTGGGACCCTAGAGAGTGTCTATGGCTAGCCACTGCAATCACCAAGAAGCCACTAAGGTTCTTGGAGCACACAACTAGGATTGGTAGACATGTACTAATGCAAGAGGACATGGATTGGATGCCTTCACGTAGCAGATACTGGGCAGAGCACAGTATCATGGATGCCTTCCATCTGACTTTCTAGTGCCACCTATGGGATAGTTGGAGGCTAAGGAGGGTGTCGTATTTCCTTTTTCTTTTGGCACATGGAGGTCTGGTAGTTGGAAGTTGGATGGCCCAGATGCAGTAGGATGGAGGGTGTAAGCACTACCCATAGCAGCACTTGGAAACCCCAAAGCACTGCTACTGGTCTTGCAAGGTGGCACAACTCGTGTGAAGAGAAGCCTACCGTATTCTCCGCCGTGTGGCAACTAGCCTTGGATGTGGTGAGCCAATAACCTTGTGTATCCTGCATCCATGGGAAGCAAACTTGCGATGTTGTTCTCAACAAGTCTTTGAGGAGGTCTTCAGTACCCTTGGAGCTTGTTTCTACGGATCTTTGTGGACCGATGAGGATGGAATCTCTTAGAGGGAGCTTGTATTTCATGCTAATTGTGGATGATTACAGCAGGATGATACTGGCTTATTTCTTGAAGCTGAAGTTGAAGGCTTTCTCCAACTTTAAGGATTGGTTGCTATTTGAGGAGAATCGATCGGGCCGGAAGTTGAAGAACTTATGATCGAATAAGGGTGGAGAATTTGTTTCTAATGAGTTTGCTCATTTTTGTGCAGACCGTGGTATTCACCAGGAGTTTGCCAATACAAGCACCCATAAGGAGAATGGCATCTTGGAGTAGAAAAATTGCAGTGTGATCGAGATGGCCCATACCATGATGTAGCATTGTCAAGTTTTGAAACGAGACTTGACCAACTATCCCCAAGCAAGACACATCCTAGAAACAATTCAACATGACCGCTAGATAAATGCGACCGAAAGCTTGGTGATATGCAACACAGACATGCACGCGAGACCCCATATCAAGCAAATAAAATGAAAAATAAAATCAAAGCATACCCTTAATCATATATATCAACCAAATCAATAACCACACACAATATAACCAGAACATCATTGACCATCAGCAACAAGAGAATACCATTCTGAAGACTACATGTGCCCATCGCGTGAAGCGTGTTTATTGAAAATTTGGAAAAAGAAAGTGTAGTGAGGGGAATGATTTTAGTGAAGGGTTTGTTTTAATAAATTATTAAAAATGAATGAATTTTTATTAGGTTGTAAACCTTAGAAAATGAAACGATGATTCGTTTTTAAATTATTATTTATAATTTATTAAGGTGGAGCAGTGCTTTTAACGAAACATGGACTCCGATACCTAGACTGGGTCTCTAAATGCAGATTCATGAATTAAGAATTTAATGTGTACGAAGTGCTCTTCTGTTTCAACACGTGCATTTTTGTCATGAGTGGTTCATTTTATTTAAAATTAAGGTGCCTCTGAAGCTCACATAGCGCATGCAAAGTGAATGACTAGTTGAGTTTTATTTAATTAAAAAGAAGGTGTGTTGAGCACAGATGTGCATGTCATGGTAGTGATTAGGGTTCATTTTAGGAATCAATAGGTGAATTTTGGGGTAGCAGAAAAAATAAACGAGAAGGGGAAAAAATTTACTAAGAGAGTGTGTGTGTGCAAGGATATTGAATGTGCACGTATCAATCCCACAATGCAAATGAGTCTCAAAAGAGAAAAGCCAAAAACTAAAAAAGATTTGAACATGGTAAGCTAAAAAAACCAAACCAACAGCTCATTAAAAAAATAATTAAGAAACAAGTGGTATTCGATTAGATTTTTAGCAAGACAATACTTTTACCAACAATATTAGGGTGGATGTATTTAATTTGGTTGGGTTTAGAGTTTCATTCGTGTATTGACTTTTATTTTATTTTTGTTTTGTTGTGTGTAAGAAAGAAATCCCCCAGGTTGAAATGTTTAGGTGTAAATCCAATTTAAAAACATTGTGGAGATTGGATTTTTTTCAAAATGTATTAGGTTGGATACATAAAAAAGGTTTTGAATTTTAAGGATGATGTTTCAACCATCCAACATGAGTGAAAACTGAACCAACAAATTTTAGCCAAGTGTCTAGAATTTTCCAACATTTTTTCTTTTATGTTTGGCATTTAACATGCATTTTTCAAAAATTTTGCCCAAAAATAAAAAATTGACCATTTGGTAAAGCATGTTTAGCTTTGAAAATTTTCAGAATAAAAGAAAAAGGTGGATGGAATTTTTTTATATTTTTATATTTTTATTTATTTTTTAACGATTTGGTTACCAATTTATAATGGATTTTAAATGAATTTTGAAGTGTTTGAATTTTTTGCAATTATTTTTTGGAATTTCAATTTTAGCAAATAATCCAAAAATTGTCTAGTTAGTCAAAGGAATTTTCAACTATTTTTTGTAAATTTTTTATGAATTTTTAAGAATATTTATTTTTTTAAAATTTTATGTGTTTTTAGGGTTTTTGATAGTTGTTTCATGAAAAATTGGGTACTCGACTGCGTGTGAATAATAATGACTACACACACCCACGAACGAGTCTGATGCACGTCCTCATGCGTGAACACCCGCGAAGACGACGGCCACACCAACTACATACGAAAAACCACACGGATGCCCACGAATGAAACCACGCACGCGAACACCAAACGAACGCCCGTGCGATACCACACGAACACGCGCACTCACATCGGGCATGCAAAGTTGGGTGGCAAAAAAAAAATGCATGCGAAAGGGGGCTAAGAGAGGTGGGGGTGGGAGGGCGGGAAGGGGGCTTAAGGGGGAATTGAGGGGGTGGGGTTACAGTAGTTTGGTTGGGGGGTTAGGGTAATGGGGTTGGTTGAGGTAATGGGGTGGGAGGCTAGGGAGGGGGATGGGCGGGCAGGGTAAAGGGGGAGGGGAGTTTGGTTAAGGGGGTGGGGTTTGTTGCAGGTAGCGGGCAGGAGGCGATGCGGGCGGGGGGTGACAACAGTGAGCGGGGGATGACCTAGCCGCGAACGAGGCACGATCGATGGCGATGGTGGCGCCGGCCGGGGGCGACGAGCGCAGACTTTGGCAGCAACCAGGGTGGAGAGGTGATGGCGGGGGCGCAGGTCAAGGGGTTTTGTTTTTGTGTTTTCTTTTTGAAATTAAAAAAGAAACAAACAAACAAAGAAAAAATGGGGTGCCACTCCTGTCCCGCATGCGTACACGAGGCGGGGGTAAAAAAATTTACGTGAACGGGAAGCAACGAGGGCTAGGATGGTAGCATGAGTGCAGGATGACGCGACGGATGCGATGTCATGATTAAAAATTGGAAAAAAAAACGGTCGGTCACGCGCGACACGAGAGGCATGACATGTGCAAATGAACGGAAAAATGCATAAAACCCAAACTGTGTGCCAGAACAAAATACTATAAAAAGGAAAAATGTGCCAGAAGTTGAGAGGAAGACAGTGGAAAAGTGCAAGGGGGTGTCAAGGAACAATTCAGGGTGTTCACATGGGAAAAACACAAAAATCAAGTTCGAAAACGCATATGAAAATCAATATTGAAAAATCCAGTAGCTGAACGAAGTGAGGAAAGAAGCAAAAATGTGTAGAAAAACATGCCCAACAATCCTATCACAACAAAACACAGTGCCGAGTAAGAGAAGCCCCGTTTGCATGGAAAAAACCCAAAAATCGTACCTGAAAAGGGATTTGGAAATTAATATCAAATGATCTATGCACCGAAATGGAGGGTAGTAAAAAGGAAAAATGTCAGGACATAGATGATCTTCAAGGATGTCGCATTAAAACTTAGTGCTAATGGGGTGAGGAGGCATTCACATTGAAAAAATAATAAAATGGAACATGAAAACACCAATAAAAATTAATAACAAAAAATCTAGAGGGTGAAAAAGGGCAAAGGAAAAAGGAAAAATGTGCAAGAAGGATGGCTAGACAAGGTTATCCAGTTAGAATGGAATTTTCAGGAGAATAGGGCAGGTTCCTATAGAAAAAGGGCAAAAATATACACAAAGAAGACATGAAAACCTGCAAAAATTAATCACGGACAAATCGTACAACAGAATAACAGGAGAGTAAAAGGACAAATGTCCAAGTGAAGGCGTAGGACACAGTTGGTATGCCAAATCATTTTTCAAAGCGATAAGGATGATTGTGCATGAAAATACATCCAATTGTGTGGGAAAATTTTCAAAAATTAATAATGCAAAAATAGTAAGCCGAAACAGGGGGATGTAAAAAGGAAAAGTGTGTCATGTGAAGGGACGAACATTGCTATAAGGTTGGATCAAGAGTTTGGTTAATGTAAGATATGTTCACATAGAAAAGGAAAAATATTGCGCAATAAAAGTAACCACAAGGGAGATGGTCTCGACGACAGGGGATACGAGGGTTGGTTGAGGGGGAAGAGATCCCATCAAGATAAAACTAGTACATGGTAGACACCCATGATTGGATAATGATATATGCAGGGAGTATGCACATCAGACGCACAAGGACGCGTGCCCACACTTAAGACATAATATACACTTGCAAACAAAAAGGTAGGGTTAGGAACACTTGGCCCATTTCATACATGGTTGAAGAGAACCGTCATTGTTGATACAGGAAGATCGGAGCCGTCGACATGGGGTATCAAGGCTCGCTCACAGAACATATCCAAAATGGTAGGGACCATGCAACAACACCCAGGAAGGTAGCTTTTGTCAGTAAAGTCTGTCGATTCAAGTGTCGATGACAAAGAATAGAACTCTCAGCTCACGACACTCAGGAGGATGATAGAACAGTTGAGCGGTGGATTTTTCCCAAAAAACATGCTCAAAATTTGCCAAAAATTTTTAATTTCAAGAGAAAAATAGACTTTGTCGAAGGCAGTAGCTGTAGTCAATATGATTTTAAGCAGCAAGCAATCAACAAGCTCCAAAAGTGCTTTAAAGACCCACTGAGCAACGGTTGGGGGAATTTTTATAATTTTCCATGATGTCGAATTGGATCTAGGGAGATGCTAGGCAGTGCAAGACCTCGAGGTGGATGCCCAGAATTTTTCAGAAGCCGATTTCGGACGCCGGACGTGAGAATGGAAGTGCTCGGAGCCAAAGACCAAAAGGGGGAAGGTATAAAAAGACTTGAAAGGCCAAGGGGATGTGACCCTTGGGGTCTCCACCCCAAAATTTGATGAATTGGGGAGGGGGGGTGTTTTTTTTCGTGAAAAAAAAAGATGGTGACGTCCTGCTCTACGCCGATTTGTGAGGAAGAAGGGGCTATGGTGGCTGAAGAACAACCCCCCTTTTGATGGAAGCCCTAATCTACATCTTTCCTACGCTCTCCATCGCCGCCTCTCACATGTCCAATGGTTGCTTGGACATGGAGATCCTATTCTAGTCTTTCTCTCTCCTCCCTCTTTATCCCCTCTATGGGTTGTTCATGCGTACTATCTTAAAGGAAGAATCAAGAAGGAGACTAAAGAAAATGATGATGGAGATTAATGGAGATGTTGAAGATTGATGTGCAGCATGGAATTGAGAGCAATGGAGGCTCTATCCACTGGTCACGCAGTCATTTAATGCGTCTTAGGTTTCATAAAAACACGGTATGACTATTTTTTATGAAGGAAATGAAGTTTTTTAAATATTTTATGATGGAAATGATGTTCTTATGCGATGAAAATTTGTGTGGGTGCTGTTTGCATTATGTTCAATTACTGTATATTAGAAAATCATGATTTCATAATGATTTTCATGCGCTATTTAAGTCTCGCAAACTCAAAATACGATTTTTAAGGGCAAAATTATGGTTTTGTCGTTTCGGGTGGGTAAAATGTGTTCCTAGGGGAAAAAATGAAAAATAAAATTAAATTTTAATATGTTGAAATGATTGGTATAAGGAAAATAAAAAATATCAATGATTATTGTCAAATAAATGCTAAAAAATAAAGAAATATAGAGAAAAAATAGAAATACGCTTCATAAAAATAGGAAAAAATATAATGAGTGTGGATGTATGGTAGTGGCAAAGCATGAGATTTAGCCTTAGTTTTCCCTATCTCTTTGTCAAAGTTCGCGATTTATCACTTTTCATACATCAAAACATGAAAAAATGAACCGCTACACCTATGCAATGGAAGCAATACCTAAAAGTAGGGGGTGGGGTGTTTGTACGATGCGATTTGATTGCCTGATTATTGTTGATTTTGCTGATGCATAGCATGATATAGGTTTCCTTGTATTTTAATTAAGAGGATAGTAGCATGAGCGTTGTCTCGGTGCTATCCTTACATCGCGGCAACGAGTTAGTGAATGAGCATTGGAAAGCCTGATTGTGCATGACACATTTCTCATTGAAAATTATGTTTATGCACATTAAGATCATCCTCTTTTGCATGTGCATATCAACCATGGTATTAGAATATGAAGAACTAGATGCATAGCACATGTTTTCCATTATGATGACCTACGCTTGAGTGTGTGAGATGACCTTAGTTGTAGGCTAGTCGATTGGGTTTTTTGGGAATTATTTGGTAAGGATACATGGTATCTCCTGGAATACATTCAAAATGAAACAGTGGATCTTGTATCGTGTGTACTTTATGTTGGAGTGATGCATCTTGGGACCAAGCACGAGGTGTAGGAGAGTCACAGTGGAGCCGCAGCAGCCAGTCGAGAGGTACTTCCCTATGTATGTGATACAAGGTATTATGCCTATATGTTATGGGATCTCCCTCTAAGGAGAAGGGATGATAATCATTGGACTATGACCTAAAAACGTAGAATTGACATCAGCATTTAGTGTAGAGTGAATCTTAGACGCTCCTGGCCGCGAGGTTGTGTGGTGGGGAACAGAATAGGAATAGAGGCTCTACAAAAGGTCTATAGAGGTTCAATAGCAACTAAACAGCAAACATTCAACTCAACTAAAACCAAATAAAACCATTATAAATCACTCAATAAGCTATAATAAAACCTCAAAATTCATCATTCAATATCTCAACCTCACTTACTCAAACAAAATAGAGCAAAATAGAAGTATATTAGAACATCATCAGAACCTATTACATAAATATATCTTCATGATAAAATATCATGAGCTATCAAAATCAATCCAAATCATTCAAAATCCAATAAAAAATCATACCAAATCAATCATTCAGTCCACCAAAAACAACAAAAATCAATAAAAAATTCAGTCTTTTTCGAAAAAGAAAACAAAAGGAGGAGGCAAAAATGATAAAATATGAACCCAAGAGGGCTGTGTTAGATATGCTCAATGTTCCACCCTCATAAGGTGCCATAAATGATCCATGGTGCTCAAAGTTGTAAGGCCCCCATTATGAGGAGAAGCCATATGTGAGACTGGATATTGGTTGAGTCTTGATTTGTATATCAGATGAGGTCTATGTGAGCAGATGGCAAAAAGGTGACCGTTGTGGGTCTAATCTTTGGGTTAGATGGAGTAGTTAAGCTAGTAGCAACTCGAGGCACATTGCATTGAGTTACGGGGCAAGGGAGTTATCAGGGGCCCCTATTTTGGGATTCGGGGAGGGGGGCGTGGAAGCGGCCCCTAGCTGGGGGGTCTGACGATAAAAGGAATACTCCTTGGAATATTTCTTCACTGACTAGTGGAGGCTCATATGGTAGGTCAGTTAGGCTGACCTAATTGCCTTTGCGGGCTGTAAAAGCTAAACCCCTTCATAGTCATCTATCATCTATCTTTCACCCAGTCACAGTTGTTCCAGCTAGTCTTAATCTCTTCACCTATCTTCTATCTAGATCACCATCTAAGCTTAACAGTGGAAGTGCATGGGTGGACAGAGCCATCTTTGTATCAATTTTTTGGAGCTATAGAATTTTTCTAATTCTCCTCTTATCTATTGTGTACTCTCTATCTCTTTCTCAGATTCTGTTTGCTACACCATGTAATTTTTACAAGCTGAAGAGTAGAGAAGGAGGAAAGTAGAGGAAGAAGCTGAGGAGCTAAGGATGGGAGAAGAATAAGACATAGCCCTGGCCATCAGCCTATCAGTGGATTAGCCCTCAAGGGAAGAAGAGCTAACTGCCATGAGCCCAGATACGAAGGCCCAAGTTCTAGTACCCAAGTGCTAGAAGCTACAACACCGCCAAGGGTAAAGGTCTATTGCACCCACTTCCAGCTAGCCTAGTGTTGACCACCCTAACAACCACAACCACAACCACTTAAGTCTCTACACCTAAAGTCGATGCCAAAAACATCATGGCATAGGTGTAGTTCTTGGTCAACAAAGAAATGGCCTAGGAGGGAGGTGGAGTTCTAGTGACACGAATGAAGAGATTGTTGAGTCAAGGCAAGATCCTAAAAGACAGAGAATTGAAACATCCACAACCACTACCCCCACCACACTATCGTCGTCCATGAACTATGATGACTATGTTAAGGAACTTCAGACACAACTTGAGAGAGTAAAAGAAGAAAAGAGAATAGATACTCTTCAATGAGAGGCTAAAAAGGAGACTATGGTAGCCTTTTAACTAGAAAAAATCCACCAAGTGACCATGTGTCAAAGAGAAATAAATGAGCTAAAGGAGGAGTTCAAGGCCAAGGAAGGAGGAGAAGAAAGGTGGCAAGAAATTTTCGTTGAAGAAACACAAGCTCTCATGAGCATGCAATGAATGAATGAAGAGCTAGTAGTGCTATACGAAGAGCTGCACAGGGAGATGAAAAACGTCTTGGATGCCATGGAGTTATTGGAAGCAACAAGAGAAGAGAGGGCCTAAAGGTATCAAGAGGACATAGAAAATATGAAGAAGAATGTCACCTTAGAGCGAAAGAGCAGAAGAGATTAGAAAGGAAAATCGAGGAACAAAGGCATAGGCTGATGATCCTAGCTCAAAGGCAGGGAGAAAGCTTCAAAGAAATGAAAAAGAAGGCAGAAGAATGGACAACCAAAAGTGAAAGAAGAGTAAAAGACTTAGCGCAAAGCTTAGCCCCTGTAGAAGGGGACAAGGTGCTTGTAGAGTAGGTCAGAGGCTGCACAAGTGATCTTAGAGACCCAACAATGTGCCTTCCTCAACACTATCATGGATGTTACCCAAATGCAAGAAGGGGAGGCCATTGAGTCATTGAAAAGAAAGCTGGGGATTGCCAGAGGACCTTGGGGTTTCATATGCCATCACAAGTAGCAGGAGTCAACCTAAGCCTACAAGATTAGAGGAACTATTTGCTGAGGGCACGCTTGACGATGCAAGAGGTGGATTCACCAAAGGAGCACCACTGGAACATAGGGAGGAGGAAGAGGTAGAACACTTTGAAATGGGACAACAAGAGGAGGAGCTAGTTCCACAACCTCCTTTCCCACGACTTGAAGTGCAATAGTAGGTGGACACCTCTATTGACACGAAAGTCGAGATAAAAAAGAAGAGAAATAAGATGCTAGAGGAAGCACAAACAAGGTTGAATATTACCCAGCAATGGTACCAGCAATGCCCCTCCCACCGAGGGAAGACTACTTTCTAGTAAATTATAATGCTGAACTCATATTCTGTGAGTAGGAGAGAGAATAACCGTGAACTATTTGACTTTGATTTTTGATTCTCCATCTCATTGAGCATGGTGTTATCAACTAGGTGGTGGAAGGAGGTGATCAATGTTAGAAGGAGGTTGGGAGATAGATGGACCTCTGAGAGAGAGAAGAATCCTACCCAATGGGGAATAGAGGCTCCAAACTACTAGGAGAATAAATTCTATGAAGTGCCCAAAACAATGAAGGGATATGAGTGCCAACCAAAGTGGAGAAGGCATATCTTGGAAGGCAACACAGACACTTAGATGTCATTTTGTAACACGAACACTTAGAAGGCATATCTTGGAAGGCAATACAGCCAGCCTTTTTTATCCAAATGGCATAGACATGTGCATTGTGACTAGGTTAATGATGCAAACTACCCTCCTTCCCTCTTTTTTCATAGCTCTCTTAGAAGATATGAATGATAGTTTATTCACTAGTTATAATCATCCATTTCTTTATGTTACTCCTCTCTAGGCACGAATGAACCTCAAAGGATACATGCAAAGTTGGAAATTCTTTAACAAAATTCTTAAGCCCCTAACTCCTCCCTCTCATGACTCTGATGATGAAGATTAGATTATTGTCTATTAAAAAAAAGATAGGAAAAAGAGAAAGAAAGAAAGAAAGAAAAAGAAAATTAAAGAAAAGAAAAAAGAAAAGAAAAGAATAAGAGATCACAAGAAGAAAATCACATAAGAAAGCAAATGAATCATCTCACTACATGTAGGCCATATTGTTAAAATATTGAGAATGCATGCCGAGGATCAATCATGAGCAAATATAGAATCATAAGGAGGCATAAATAATGACAAAGAACAACAACTAATATTATCCAAGCATAATGCAAGTACAACTGACTGATAACGATTGATGAAATGAGTGTGGGGATGAGTGCCTTTTATAGGCTTACAATAGGCGGTATTGGTAGGTGAAGAAAGGTGAAAAGTGACCATGGTATTCACCAACTATGGTTTTAATAATCCATGCATACATGACCTAGTCTAAGGCTTTATTTGCAATGTGTTTGTTTGCCTTGTTTTTTCCTTACAAAGAGGCTATGGTGGATGTGATTGCACATTTCTCAATACCCCTCCTCAAGCACAACCAAGAGAGACACTGAGTATATAGAGGCTGTCATGAGTAGAACCTTGCTAAGTGTAGACATGGAAAAAACCAACCATACAAAGCTAGAGGCTATTACAAGGCCTCACTAAGTGTGTAGAGACTGTAGTGTGCAAAGGTTACATGAGGAGTATAGGAGCTTATGGTGGGAACATTATGTTGAGATATCGAGCTCCACTCGTGACATGCCAAGGTGACTGTTGTGCATTTATGTCACCGACTTGTTAGCTGCAGATGCAGTTGGTACACCGCCCATGAATAATAGCTAGATGACAGCTATCCTTATCTACTCTAGTCCGTGGCTCAGTTAGTATGCCACCTTAGTTAGTTGAGTTTGGTTTTGAGACCCATATATAGGGTTCTTCTATTTCTTTGTACCAGAGTTCTTTTGGCTTACACAACTAAGAAGAGGAAAACTGTTTTGAGCCTCCGCCTGTGTGTGTATTCCCCCATTGTGCAAGCAAGAAAGCTACAAGTGAGACTCCTTCCTTCTCTCCCACAATCTTGACATGGTATCAAAGCCTGGTTCATGGTAAGGAGCTCAAGAAAGTAAACCAAGTTCGCAGCGTTCTGGTAAGAGGACCAGTGTTGCTTTCATTTTTTGAGTTTGGGAGCAAGTCTCTGCAGGTAGCACAGCTGGAAAGTGCAAGAGTGCATTGTCTCAGATTGAGACATCCTTCGCGATGTAGCAAGAGGGCAATATATGCTGCGGAAAGGGTTTTAGCCCTCAATTACCCTGTTTTTTTAATTTGAGGCCATTTCGGGGCCTGTTTTGGAGGCAGAAGTTTTCCGCACGCACTCAGGAAAATGCCATGTTTTTTGCTGTGCGACCATTATTCTACATGTCGGTGAAAAGTTACTATAGAAATTGCATCATATGCCTATGCGCAGAGACATTGGGAGTTACAGAATCATCCTTGTTGCCTGTTGATGCAAAATCGTCACTAGGAAGTGACTGTGTGGTCAAATACCACTTTTGTCAGTTTTGCAGATTTGCCCTTGTGAGGCTGAATCTGTGTTTTTTGCAGTAATAGAATTCTTTGTAGTTTCTGTAATGGCGTCTGATTCTCTTTCATAGATTGTCACTGAAAAGCTTGACAACTTGCAAGTATGGAAGTTTAGAATGACAAATTTCCTTATGGGAAAAGGATATTGGGAATTCGTTGCAGGAAACGAAGAAGAACCAGTTCTTCCTGATGTTCCCAATCAACAACAAATGCAGGCATTTAAAGGATGGCATGAGAGAGCCAGAAAAGTTATGTGTTGGCTGTCTATCAGTATTTCAGACTCTATGATTGTGCATATTCAGGATGCAAGTACGCCAAAGGAGGCATGGGATACTTTGTCAAAAATGTATAGCACAAATACGCAAGCCAGGAAAATGCAGCTCAAGCAAGAGTTGCACAATGTGCAAAGAGACAGTATGAGCATCAATGACTACCACATGAAGGTGAAGAAGATTGCAAATGCACTTGCTTCCATTGCGTCGCCAGTGGAAGATGATGATTTAGTTTTTGTGACCTTGAATGGTCTAGGAAAGGATTATGCACAGTTCCGAACATCCATTTCCGTCCGTGAAAGATTTCATGATTTTGAGGAGTTGATTGCTCTTCTAATTTCTGAGGAGCAGAGAAATGGTGGTGCATCTTCTTTAGGAGAAACTTCAAAAGAAGCTATCTTCTACTCAAATCCTGGAAGAGGTAGAGGCAGAGGTAGAGGAGACCGATTTGGAGGCCGTGGTAGAAATCAAAATATGCAGCAAACTCAAGAAAACCAGTCCTATGGAGGAGAACGTGGTAACTCTAGAGGCAGGGGGAGCCAAAGAGGTCGTGGTGGATGGCAAAGAGGCCAAAATGCAAACAGCAATGTTGAATGCTACTACTGTGGTAAAATGGGTCATATGGCTAAAGACTGCTATAAAAAGCAGAATGACATCATGAATGGAAAATTGCAACAAGGGAATTATGCATCTTCTAGTAGACAGGGTGATGACAGAAATGAGCATTTGTTTATGGTGCAGCACATGACCAATTCTATGACAAGTGCAGAAGAAAGCAACGATGTGTGGTATGTTGACTCAGGTGCATCAAACCACATGACAAGTCATGCAGAATGGATGCAAGATGCAAGGATAATGGAAAAACTAGGATTTGTGGAGACTGGTGATGATACTGTACATCCTATTGTGCAGATTGGAAAAATTCATTTGTATATGCAAGATGGGAAAAAGAAATACCTGTCGGATGTATTTCATGTCCCGAATATCACCAAGAACCTGGTTTCTATTGGTCAAATGGTTGAGTTGGGCTTGCAGGTCAGATTTAATTCTCATGGATGCTTTGTTGAGGATATGAAAAATAAAGGTCGCTTGATAGCAAAAGGAAAGAAGAAAGACAGAATGTTTACGTTGGAAGCAGACATGCCTGAATTGAGTGCAGCAATGTTTGCACATGGGACCGGTGTAGTTGCAGATATTGATATCTGGCATAAACGCATTGGTCATGTTAATGTACAGCGACTTAAATCAATGCAAGCCCAAAATATTGTTGCAGGATTGCCTAAATTCAAGGTTGCAGAAATGCATAAGGTATGTGAAGCGTGTCAATTTGGAAAACAAGCAAGGAAACCATTTCCTAGACATGTTCAAGAGAGTAAGATTCCATTGGAATTAATCCACTCTAATGTGTAGACTACTAAAGCTGCATCTATTGGAGGCTGTCATTATTTTATCACTTTTATTGATGACTATAGCAGAAAATTTTGGATGTATTTTATGAAAAAGAAAAGTGAAGTGTTTGGGCATTTCAAAACTCTTACAGCTATGGTTGAAAAAGAAACATGCCTGCAAATAAAATGCCTTAGGTCAGATGGAGGGAGAGAGTACCTCTCAAATGAGTTTGCAAGGTTCCTGCAGGAGCATGGCATAAAGTAGCAATATTCATGCAGTCATACCCCACAACAAAATGGAATTGCAGAAAGGAAAAACAGGCATATTGGAGAGGTATCACGTGCCATGCTCAACGAAAAAGACTTGCCAGATTTTTACTGGGTTGAAGCAGTTACTACAGCAGTTTACATAATGAACAAGACTCTCACTACAGCAATACATGACATGACTCCAGAGGATAGGTATACTAGTAGGAAACCAGATATTTCTCATTTGAAAATTTTTGGTTTCATTGCCTATGTCCATGTGCCAGATGAGTTGAGATCCAAGTTGGATCCAAAAGCTGAGAAGTGCATCTTTATTGGTTACTCTCTACAGCAGAAAGGGTATAGATGCTATAACCCTTCTACTCGTAAGTTTACCGTGAGCAGAGTTGTTGTTTTTTATGAGATGAGTAGCTGGTATAAACAGTAAATGTGATTGATGATGTAGATGCACAAAATGGTAATGCTGCACAGAATTCACAGCAGCAGTCACAAAATATTAGTGGACCTAAAATGTCCTCTAGCAGCAGTTCACATTCTTTGCCATAGGCATGTAGATTGAGATCAGGAGAATCTCCTCAAAACAATGCAGATAGTGGTATGCAGGTTTCACGAAAAGGAAAAGAGAAGGTAGATCAGCCCATGTTTGATGTGAATGCAGGTCACTCTTATGTGGATGGTGAATCTAGTGGCTCAGAACAGAGCATTGATGATGAGTTGGGTATTCCTTCTATTGTTACACCTAGAGTAAGGAAGACCAGGGATGTTTTGAGAGCACCTGGGAGTGAACCTACTTTGTGCAGGTCTACCAGAGCTAGGTATCCTGTGGATAGGCTGAAATATGATGGATTTACAGCCATTCACTATGCATATATGGTCAAAGTGATACAGGAACCAGAACCCACTTCTTTTGAGCAAGCCATGGGAAAAGAAAAATGGGAGAAAGCCATGGATGAAGAAATGGATGCCTTGGAAGCAAATGCTACATGGGAATTGGTACCTTTGCCTAAAGATAAGAATGCAATTGGTTGTAAGTGGGTTTATAAGGTGAAACACAATGCAGATGGTTCTTTGAATAGATACAAGGCACGATTAGTAGTCAAGGGGTATGCACAAACATATGGGATTGATTATGAAGAAACATTTAGTTCGGTTGCAAGGATGGCAATCATAAGAGCAGTCATTGCTATGGCTGCATCAAAGGAATGGTCTTTACATAAGATGGATGTAAAGAATGCCTTCTTGCATGGTGATTTGCAAGAAGAGGTCTATATGGAGCAGCCACCAGGTTATGTGCATGCTGTTCATCCTGAGTTTGTTTGCAGGTTGAAGAAAGCCTTGTATGGCTTGAAGCAAGCACCTAGAGCATGGTCTGACAAGATAGGATAGTATCTTGTCACTATTGGCTTTCAGATTTTCAAGGCAGATTTTTCACTTTATGTGAGAAAAACAGAGAAATGTATTATGCTGCTTATCATTTATGCTGATGATTTGATTATCACAGGTGATAGTGATGAAGATATCCTTCATGTGAAAATGCTATTGAAGCAGAAGTTTGAGATGAAGGATTTGGGAGAGCTGCGTTATTTCTTAGGCATTGCGGTGATTAGATCACCAAGTGGGATACGGCTCTTGCAGAGGCAGTATGGATTGGACATGCTGTCCAAATATGGGATGACAGGCTGTAAGCCTATTTCAGTTCCTTTGGAGCAGAATGTGAAGCTAAGCGCAGATGCAGGTGAGCTTCTCGAAGACCCTACTATGTACAGACGCATAGTAGGAAGTTTAATTTATATGACTATTACCATGCCAGATTTGAGCTATGCTGTTGGATTGGTAAGTCAGTTTATGCAAGCTCCAAGGAAACGGCATTTGGATGCGGCTAGACGCATACTTACGTATGTGAAGTCCACATTGCAGTATGGACTATTTTATGAGACTGGGGTTCAGATACAGTTGCATGGATACACTGATGCTGATTGGGCTGGTCATATTTCTGATAGACGATATACCAGTGGATATGTGTTCTCTTTCGGGAGTGCTGCAGTCACTTGGAGCAGCAAGAAACAGCCTACAGTTACCTTGTTGACAGAGGCTGAGTACAGGGGTGCAACAATGGCTGCATGTGAGGTAGCTTGGTTGCATAAGCTACTTTATGATATGGATCAGCCTACAGATGGGCCAGTTGTCATTTATTGTGACAACATGAGCAGTATACACTTGGCAAATAACCCAATCTATCATGCTAGA
Organism: Lygodium microphyllum; assembly: GCF_053477565.2. Lineage (NCBI taxonomy): Eukaryota > Viridiplantae > Streptophyta > Polypodiopsida > Schizaeales > Lygodiaceae > Lygodium > Lygodium microphyllum. The sequence goes on from NC_141157.1 coordinate 63,223,930, forward strand.
ACAAAGCACATTGAGGTGCATTATCACTATGTGCGGGAGAGGGTTTTACTAGGTCTTATTGATCTAGTTTATGTTAGCACAGAGGATCATGTAGCTGACATATTCACGAAGGTATTGGGTGTAGAGAAGCAGTGCAAGTTCAGAGACCTACTTGGTGTGCAGGAATTGGGATTGAGCTCGAGGGGGAGTGTTGAGATATCAAGCTCCACTCGTGATATGCCAGTGTGACCGTTGTGCATTTATGTCACCGACTTGTTAGCTGCAGATGCGGTTGGTACACCACCCATGAATAATAGCTAGATGACAGCTATCCTTATCTACTCTAGTTCGTGGCTTAGTTAGTATGCCACCTTAGTTAGTTGAGTTTAGTTTTGAGACCCATATATATGGTTCTTCTATTTCTTTATACTAGAGTTCTTTTGGCTTACACAACTAAGAAGAGGAAAACTATTTTCAGCCTCCACCTGTGTGTGTATTCCCCCATTATGCAAGCAAGAAAGCTACAAGTGAGACTCCTTCCTTCTCTCCCACAATCTTGACACATTAGGCAAGTTCACATTTTAAACTTTAAAAAGTCTATAAAAAAATGAGCTCAAAAAGAGGAATTGGTGAGTCCTATCCTTTTTTTCTTGGGTTTCTTCTTCTTCTTCTTCTTCATTGTTGTCTTCATCTTCTTTGACTGTAGCAAGATATGCTCTTTGAGACCTTTTCTTAGCATGGCAAAATTTCTCAATATGCCCAATTTTCTTACAAAAGTTGCAAACTATGCTCTTCTTCCCTTTCACATAGAGGAGTTGTTGGTCTCCTCTTGGGATGATTGTTTCTCCCTTGCTCTTGATCTTCTTTTCCTCTTCCAGGAGAGAGGCTTTGGTATCCATAAGCTTCGGCTTTGGTATGTTGATTAATGTGGTAGACACATTATCAAACTTGAGTGGAAGACTCTTGAGAAGCACTCCAATGCAAATGTCTTCATCCATCTTCAAGTTGATTCCTGCAAGTTGTGTCAACATCCATATAATTAAAATGAGTTGTAAGTGAGGTACTAATTTTCATGTCAAGCCTAAAAATTTCAATCAGTAGGCCATATTTTGAGGATTTTGAATGAGCTCCAAACAGGGTTTCTAATAGATCCCATGTTGCTTGAGAGGTTTCACAATCATCAACATGATGAATGTAGCTATCATCAAGTTCGAGCTTGATAATAGCTTGAGCCTTATCATCATTTTTATCCCATATGACTGAAAGTGCAGCTTCCCTTGGTTTCTTCTATTGATCGCTTGTGATTGACCACCACAAGCCTTTCTTCATCAGGATTGGATTTGATCCTAATTATCCATGTATGGAATTCGACACCGTTTAATTGAGCTGTCGGTGGTGAGTCCTTGCCCATGTTGAGGTTGCAAGATTATCAACAAATCAGCTCCAAAAATTTTAGATTTCGGTAGCACAAGAGTTGAGCACAAGTGCTAAGAAGCACTAGGTGATTAGTATAAATAGATACTAGGTAACTAGGTGACCAGTATGCCCTTTGAACTTGGGATCTTCAAGGTCTTGTAGGTCCGAGTCTTCCCCTCCTTGATTTGATGCTGGAGTAGCAAAAAAAACCTTAGATTTGATCAGAGGAAATATCAAAGGCAAAGTTGATTGTGTTAGATAATAGGTACTAAAAGCACTATATGAGTGTCAATGGACACTGTGTTTGTATCTTCTTGGATTGAACTTGAATCTTCTAGAATGTCTCCTTCTTGTTGGTTTGATGCCTCAACTGTTACTGGAAAATGAGTAAGAACTCTAACCCAAGTGGCAAAAACTCCAATTGAGTGAAAGGACTCAGAAAATGAAGTGAAATAGAAGCTTGAAGTTGGAAGAGCTATGGCTTCTCTGTTAGGGTCACAATAGGCGACTAATTTTTTTGTTGATTGCAGCATGTAGACTTGATCATTTTCCAAAAAATTTATATGGATAGAAATCCTATCTCATGGGCTTTCAAAGCCCCATGGTGGTCGTCAAGAATCATGGACTACAGGCGCGTGCGTCAGTAGTAAGACACTCATAGGCACATTCTAGGAAACAAAATGATTTAGATGCAATGCTAGAGCAAAGAGGTGATAATTTCCGGCTTTGAGATGATAGGGAGCAGTGTCTGAAGTAGAGGAAGAGTTACCCAGAAGAAATTATGAGCTGAAAACTCTTCGTTTGAGAGATTCAAGCCCTCCACTAAAGGTGGGTGGCTATGGCATTAGGTGAGAGATTCATGGGAAAGTGGAGGGAGCCAGAAATTCAAATTGGAATGACCCAATCAATAGCCTAATGACTCATTAACTTGAAACCCACTCTGATACCATGTTAAAATATTGAGAATGCATACTAAGGAGGATTACTGATGAGAAAATATATAATCATAATAAGGAATAAGTAATGACAAAGAAGAACAACTGATATTATCCTAGTATAATGCAAGTACAACTGAATGATAATGATTGATGAAATAAGTGTGGGGATGAGTTCCTTTTATAGGCTTACAATAGGTGGTATTGGTAGGTGAAGAAAGGTGGGAAGTGACCATGATATTCACCAACCGTGGTTTTAATAAACCATGCATACATGACCTAGTCTAAGGCTTTATTTGCAATGTGTTTCTTTGCCTTATTTGTTCCTTACAAAGAGGATACAGTGGATGTGATTGCACATTTCTCAACACATATTCACTGCACCTAGGGATCCTCAAGTTAGGTGTGTTCAGTGGCTTTAGTTGGCCAGGTTTGTCTCTAACCCCCTAGCCCATTCTTATTTCCCACATTATGCTTAGGGCAGATCAAGGGCAAGACATACCTAGGGAGGTCACCCTCGCCTATGGTTAAACCAGTCTCCCTAAGCCACACTCACCGCACCACCCTTATGCATGAACTAGGTCCTTAAGTGTAGGACAACACCCAGGCTTCGACCCAACTCCTAGTTCCACTAGAATGAGCACAATGCACTACATGGTAAGGTAGCCACCCCCCCCCCCCCCCCCCAGGTTCTTTTCTTTACAGGTAAATACAAATGCTACAAACCACCAACTTTGAAGGCATTTCCATCCATTCAATCCACTCTTAGTATCCACCACCTTAATGATGTGATCAACTTCTCCCCATGACCAATCACCACGAGGCCCCACCATCATCGATCACATGACCACCCTTCAAATCACGGAACCCTCATCAACACAAACCCACAAGTGCCATGGGACCGACACGCATTTAGGAGGGGGTAATGTTAACCTAGATGTGCAAGGTAGGAAAAAGAAAATAATATGGAATAATGCAAAAAAAGGTAGCTAGGCAAAGGAATAAGAGAAGAAAGGCCAAAAGAGAAAGGGCCACCTCAAAGGCCAAGTTGAAGATAAAGGCGCATCTTAAAATGCAAGGGTGCCACTAAAATTTTATAAAAGAGTGACATGCTCCCTTTTGTGCAAAATGTAAAGTCTAAATGGGCATAGGTGAAGAGATAAGGCAACTAGAAGGGAATAGGGAAAGAGGACCTTAGCAAGATGCCCGATCATGTAAAAAAGGTGATGGATGCCCAAGGGATTTAGGGCTTGTATATAAACTCAAAAAGTGAATGAGAAGCTCATTCTTTGGTGTGTGGAAAAAGTGGTCTCTTCTTCTTCTATTCTTCTCTCCGTCTCGCTTGCTTGTGTGTGCTTGAGAGAGGGAGTGTGAGAGTGAGGGAGTGAGTGTTTGAGGGCAGGGATCTTGGAGAAGAAGCTCTCCATCATCTTCTCTCTTCTTTTTCTCTTTTGTTCTCTTATCTTGTCTCGCGCATGGCTTTGGAAGATGGAGAATGGAGGTGGAGGCTTGAGGTTGCTTGAGCTCACATCTCGAATCATGGAGCTATCGGTTTGCTTAAGGGAGGAGGCCACTTATTCGTGCATCAAGATAAGATCAATACACCCTTGTAGGATTGAAGGGGAATTGGCTAGGTGAGGGATAGCCATTTTTTCTCACTTGAAATGATTGAAGCAATAAGCAGTCCATGGGTCTTGGCAGATGAGCATGAGCTCCCACTTCAGCATCCATTTGTCTACTACGAATGTTTTGAAAAACAAGCTCATCATTCTCATCAAAACCAACCTAGTATTCTTTGTCAAACCATTCTAGAAAACACATCTCTAGATATTTTGCATGATCCAATGCCATTTTAATGGGCTGAAGTGAAGGTTGTTTGAGGGAAGAAATAATAGGAGAAGATGTATTAGGTCGAGCAGGTCCATCTATTGGTGGAGGATGCAACTGTGGGCAATAGATTTTTTGTGTCTCATATAAGAGGGAATCTACATTATTTTCATCTTCATCTGTCACTATTTCTTTTCCTTTGTTGACAAGGGAATGGACATTTAGTAAGCCAGGAGAAGGAGAAGTAAATAGGGTACTCCATCTTTTCTAAAAACCTTTAGATGAGAAGCTTTTCCAATCAGTCTCATCGTGGAACTAATAATAGGAGTGACATTAGAAACAATAATAGGACTAAGGGGGCCTGGCTTATGAGGAATTTTCAATTTTGGCTAACTAGCATAACTGTCAAGAATCGCGTGGTGGGGGGATTTGCTCAAGATGTTGCACCGAACACACACAGAATGCACAAGGAGAAGCTCACTCAAGAAACAAGAAGAGAGATGGAGGCCAAAACGTTTTCTTGCTGGTTTCTTCTTCTTCTTCAACACACTTTACAATGTACACAAAGTATAGATAAGATACAACATAAAGGAAAGTAGCCTACTAAGTCAAACAATGCATAACCAACTACACTAGTCGACTGGCGCTATAACTATGCCAGCTATAAATAGGTGTAACAACCTGAATATAATAAGTAATGAGTCAGTGGCCATGTGAGAGTCATAATGACCACCGATGTGCTAAGTGTAGATGTGTGGACCCATCTAAGTAGGCGGTCCATCATTAATGTCTGCATGTGTTGAGCTTGTCATCTCAACACTCGCCCTCAAGCTCAACTGCATCTCTGCAAGTAAGCTTCGAAACTTTTGAAGCTTCTTTGTATCCAATGCCTTCATGAAGGTGTCTGCTATCTGATCATGTGTGCTAACATACACAAAGCCAATCTCACCTACTAGTACCTTCTCTCTCACAAAGTGGTAGTGTATCTCAATATGTTTTGTCCTAGCATGGAACACAGGGTTCCTAGCCAACTGTATACTGCTCATGTTGTCACAATAAATGACAACTAGACCTTTCACCTGCACATCTAAATCAGCCAATAACTTTTGCAGCCATACTACCTCGCATGCTGCAACAGCAGCACCTCTCTACTCAACCTCTGTACTCGACAAAGCAACTGTAGATTGCTTTTTGCTGCTCCAAGTAACTGCTGCACTACCAAGAGAGAACATGTATTCGTTGGTAGATCTTCTATCAGACATACTACTAGCCCAATCTCCATCTGTGTATCCAAACACTTGTACATCTATACTTGCCTCATAGAAAAGTCCATAATGTAATGTGGACTTCACATATCTCAATACACGTGATTGCATCCAAATGTGGCTTTCTAGGTACTTGCATAAACTGACTCACAGGACCAACAATGTAGCTCGAGTCTGGCCTTGTAATGGTCATGTAGATCAAACTCCCCACTATCCTCCTGAACATAGTAGGTTCTTCTATCTCATCCCCAACATTAGCACTCAACTTTACATTCTACTCCAACGGGACTGAAAGTGGTTTGCATGCTGTCATACCATACTTGGACAACATATCCAAGCTATACTGTCTTTGGGACAACCATATACCATCATCACATCTGATCATCTCAATGCCAAGGAAGTACCTAGCTCACCTAAATCCTTCATCTCAAACTTCTTCTTCAGAAATTCCTTGACTTCAGCAATCCCACTATCACTATCACCTGTAATAATCAAGTCATCCACATAGATGACTATGACGACCAAACTTGCATCTCCCTTTCTCACATAAAGTGAGTGAGCATTATCAGAAACATAAAATCCAATATTGACAAGATACTCTCTGATCTTGTCAGACCATGCTCTAGGTGCTTGCTTGAGCCCATAGAGCACCTTCTTCAACCTGCGCACATACGTGGGATGCTCTAAATCTTCATAACCTGCTAGCTGATCCATACACACTTCTTCCTGCAAATCACCATGCAAGAAGGTATTTTTCACATCCATTTGCTGCAACCTCCAACCTTTGGCTGCTGCCAAAGCAATCACACATCTAACAGTTGCCATCCTAGCAATTGGACTGAAGGTTTCTTCATAGTCTATGCCATATGTCCGAGCATAGCCTTTTGCAACCAGCCTAGCTTTGTACCTACTAATAGAACCATCTGCATTGTTCTTAATATTATAAACCCACTTACATCCAATCACTTTCTTGTCCTTCGGCAATGATACTAGATCCCAAGTCTTATTGGCCTCTAGTGCAGCCATCTCCTCATCCATTGCTGCATCCCAATGAGTATGACCAACAGCATCCTCAAAACAAGTGGACTAAACATCCTCAACTAGTTTCACCATATAAGCATAATGGTGAGTTGCATAACCTTCAAAACCAAATCTTTTAACAGGGTATCTGACCTTGCTAGATCTGCGTACCACCGGATCACTCAATGGAGCCTTTACATTACTATGAGCTCTCTGTACATCTGGTGTCCTGACAGAAGGAATACCAAGCTCATCATCCAAGTTCGCTGAGCCACTGGAGTCTCCATCAAGAACTGCATCAATGCCATCTGACACTTTATTCTTTCCTTTGTCTTTACCTGTAGTGCTACCAGACGCACGTGAAGATGTAGAGCTACTCCTTAGTCTCCCAGGCCAAGGACTACTAGATGATGTCTCTAGTAGTCCTTAGTCTCCCAGACCAAGGACTACCGGATGATGTCTCTGGTCCACTAAGAGTCCATGATTCTTGCTTTTCAACCTGCACATGAGTGTCATGATCATCATCATCATCCAATGCATCACCACTAGATACATACCAACTACTCATTTCATCAAAGATGACATCCTTGCTCACTCTAAACTTACATGTGATAGGGTTATAACAATGATACCCTTTCTACTCTAAAGAGTATCAAATAAAGACATTTTTCTACCTTTGGATCAAGCTTCTTCCATAGCTCATCTAGCACATGAACATATGCAACACAGCCAAATACCTTCAAGTGTGATACATCAGAATTCTTGCCAGTAAATCATTCTTCAAGAGTCATCCCATGAATTGCAGCTGTGGGAGTTCTATTCATAATGTAGACAGCAGTATGGACAGCCTCAAACTAGCATATTCTTTTCAGCCATTAATGACCGTGCAACTTTTGCAATATGCTTGTTTTTTCTTTCTGCAACACCATTTTGCTGTGGGGTATACCTACATGTGAACTGTCTCTTTACCCATGAGACCTCAAAAAATCACTGAACTCATTCGAGAGCTACTCTCCCCCTCTATCTGACCTCAAGCACTTTACTTTCAAGCATGTTTCTCTTTCAACTACTGCACCCTTGAAAGTTCTAAAGTGCTCAAATGCTTCACTCTTCTCCTTCATAAAATATACCCACAACTTTCTAGAACAATCATCAATAAATGTGACAAAGTATGAACTGCCTCCAAGAGACACATTTTGTGTAGGCCCCCAAATATCTATATGCACAACATCAAGGATATTTTTTCTTACATCTCTATCATGTGAAAAGGGTTGTCTTACATGCTTACCAAATTGACATGCTTCTCATACCTTATGAAATTTTGCAATTCTAAATGTAGGCAAACATGTAACCAACCCTTTGGACTGCATTAATTTCAGCCTTTGTACATTTGCATGTCCAATGCGTTTGTGCCAAATTTCAATATCTGCAACACCACCTTTTCCTTAAGCATACATAGCATCATTCATAGTAGGAATTCCAGCATCCAGAGTAAACATACGTCCAACTCTACTTCCTTTTGCAACCAACCTGCAATTGTCATTGAAGTCTTCTACAAAGCAACCCTTTGCATTAAATCTGACTTGCAGCCCTTGCTCTACCATCTGACCGACTGACACCAAGTTCTTTGTAATAGATGGCACATGTAGTACATCTGAAAGACTCTTTGTCTTACCATCATACAAGGGCAAGGAAACTTTTCCAATGTGTGAAATTGGGTGGCATGAATCATCACCCGTCTGCACATAACGTGCATTTTACAAATCCTGCATCTCTCCAAACCATTCTGCATGGCTAGTCATATGATCGGATACACCTGAATCAACATACCAAACATCATCATGTGTTCCCTTTCCTGTAACAGCATTCAACATATGTTGCATAACAAACAGACGTTCATTTTTGTCTTCATTCTATCGTGAAGACGATGCATAGTTTCCTTGCTGCAACTTACCACTGCAAATATCATATTTCTTAGCATAACATTGGGCTGCAATATGACCTGTTTTGACATAGTAGTGACACACAATACCAAAGTTGTTAGAACCTCTGTTTTTCCATCCACCTCTTCCTCTAAAGCTCCCCCTACCTCTAAAGTTACCACGACCTCCTGAAACCTGCATATCGCCAAATTGCTGATTTAATCTGTTTTGCTGGTTGTCACTACCACGTCCAGTACCACAGCCTCTTGAAGAGGACCTGCCATGTCCCCTTCTTGAACTAGAGTAGAAAGCTTGGACCTGTTCACCACTTTTTTCAGGTGTCACTCTGCATGTTGATCTCTTCAGTGATCATAAGGTAGACCAACTCATCGAAATCTAGAAATGGCTTTCTGACATATATGGAAGTTACAAAAGACTTCCAAGCCTTTTCATTGTTAAGTCCACCCAAGGTAGATGACACTAAATCATCATCATCGGGCATTGCATCAATCACTGCCAAGGCATGTGCAATGCTCCTTACCTTCAGTGCGCATACTCATCGATAGACATCTTCCCTTTCTTCAATGTATTCAACTCTTGCTTGAGTTGAATCTTACATGCCTTTGTATTTACGAAAAACATACTTTCAAGTATGGTCCAAGCTGCATATGAATTCTCTGCATTTCTCATATGTCCCAACATATTATTGTCAATTACTGCAGACAGCCAATACATGACATTTTTGTCTTTTGCATTCCATTCCTTCCGTGCCTTTGTCTCTTCTGCCAGTTGAAGGATCACTCACCTCCGGCTCCTTTTCTTCACCTGAAACAAACTCATAGAGGCCTTTTCCAATAAGGAAGTTCATGACACAGAACTTCCATGAAGGGTAGTTGTTCTTATCAAGCTTCTCAATGATGGGGTTTCCACTGTTCTCTGCCATTATCAACCAGTTTGTAGATAAACCTTGTGTTTATTTGCTGATAAACACCTTTGAACTTATAGATCTGAAATCTGTAACATGTGCACTTGTATACGGCAGGCACAGCTGAAATTGCAAGATACCTCGAACTGTTGTCCGCAACCTTGCGAGTCTAAAACGGGACCTGAAATGACCTCGAATGGCTAAAATAGTAGGGGCAAGCACTAAAGGGCTTGTCTTCATAATACACAATGCTCTTTGTGCATACCAAATCTCACTGCAATCTGAGATTTCTGCTCTGCCTTGCTTTCAGTGTCTCCACAAGCACTATCCAAGAGAGAGAGTGGAAGACTGGGAGAGCTTCTTACCAGTTGCTTACTTGCTCGAATCTTACTTCTTCTCCTTCACTTCAGCCCTCGAAATCAGCCTCTCTCAATGGCGCAGCTTTGATAGCATGTCAAGAATCCCGTGGTGGGGGGATTTGCTCAAGATACTGTGCCGAACACACACAGAATGCACAAGGAGAAGCTCACTCAAGAGACAAGAAGAGAGATGGATGCCAAAACGTTTTCTTGCTGGTTTCTTCTTCTTCTTCCACACACTTTACAATGTACACAAAGTATAGATAAGATACAACATAAAGAAAAGTGGCCTACTAAGTCAAACAATGCATAACTGACTACACTAGTCGACTAGCGCTATAACTATGCCAGCTATAAATAGGTGTAACAACCTGAATATAATAAGTAATGAGTCAGTGGCCATGTGAGAGTCATAATGGCCACCGACGTGCTAAGTGTAGACGTGTGGACCCATCTAACCAGGTGGTCCATCATTAATGTCTGCATGTGTTGATCTTGTCATCTCAACAATAACTGCATAATCTTATCACAAGCAAGACTCAGTTGATCAAGTTTTTCAATCAATCATGTAAGTGCTAAATGTGTCCAATTAGTAGCTTGAAGTTTAGTTGTCCAAGAAGAAGCATCTTGAGGCCATACATAAGGAGTGGCCTTGTATTGATGATTTTCATATTCAAATTATTGAACAACATTTACCACCTATGAACTTGCATGCTCAATGAGTTTTTTACAATCTTGACCAAATACCTTGTAATATGTGAGGATGTACACAAGGCTAAGGATGAAACTTCAATATGCTAACCTTTTGAGATGGAGAAACTTTTAATTGAGGATGATGTGAAGCACTCATCACTACTACAAGTGGTTGTTAGCAATTCCTTCTTTTGGAGAGAAGAAATATCGTGGTGTCATTCTTGTGGGAGCTACTATTTCTAATCTCACTCCTACTATTAGTCCTATGGTGACTGATTGGGAAAGCTTCTCATCTAAAGGGTTGCAGAAAGAATGGGGTACCTTATCTATTACTCCTTCTCCTGGCTTATTGAATGTTCATTCCCTTGTCAACAAAGGCAAAGCAATACTAACAGATGAAGATGAACATCATGTAGATTCCCTCTTATATGAGATACAACAAATCGCCACAACTGCATCCTCCACTAGCAGATGGTGTTGGACATGGTACATCTTCTCCTAATGTTCCTTTAGCAATTAAACCTTCTCTCCAACAACCTTTACTTTAGCCGGCTACAATAGCAATGGAGCTTACAGAATATATAGGGATGTGCTTTCCAAATGGTCCAAAGTCTACCTGATTGCATTTGATGAGATTGATGAGCTTGTTTTTCAAAAAATTCAAAGACAAAGAGATGGTAATCAGGTCTTAGATCAAATGCCCCTTTGTATTGTCCCTAAGGAAAAAGATAATGATGATTTAACTAGATATGTGCATAATCGCTACAATTATTGTGTCATGGGTGAGATTGTAGAAATAAATCAAACATATTATATCATTGCATGGTGTATGATGGATCAACATGTGCACAATCAATTGATGTATAGTATCTCTTTCTCTTATGAGGATACTAGGAGAACTTCATGTTTCTTCTTGCATTGTCAATAAAGGCAAAGCAATAGTGATAGATGAAGATGAACATCATGTAGATTCCCTCTTATATGAGATACAAAAAATCTATTGCCCACAACTGCATCCTCCACCAAAAGATGGTGCTCGACATTATATATCTTCTCCTACTATTCCTTTAGTAGGAAAACCCTTCTCTTCAACAACCTTTACTTCAACCCACTACAATAGCTCCAGAGGTTATAGGATGTTTGGAGATCTATTTTCTAGAATGGTCCAACAAAGACTACCAAGTTGCAATTGATGAGATTGATAAGCTTGTTTTTCAATGGATCAAATGCTTCTTTGCATTGACCATGTGGAAAAAGATAATGATGATTTAACTAGATATGCGCATAATTGCTACAATTCTCGTGTTATAAGTGAGATTGTAGAAAAAAATCAAATAGATTATATCATGCATGGTATGCGATGGATCAACATGCTCACAATTAGTTGATCTATAGTATCTGTTCCTTTGATGAGGATGGGGATAGTGTGGTTGATGATACTTTTGTACCTATCAATCCACATCATTTTGGCTCTTCTTTTGGTGATGCTTCTCTACATGAGTACTTAAATGCTCTATAATATGCTCATGCCGTCGAATCCCCCCCCCCCATTTCATCTCGCCGCCATCACCATAAAATCCTTTTTTTAAATGAATTAATTTAAAAATAACAAGATACTTTTTAATTACGTCTCTCCCCCCTTGGAAATGTCATCAATTGGCGGCGGGAGGGGGAGATGAACTAGGAGAAAACAAAGTTAAGGTGACTGTCATTCGACGAGGGGTGGAGGAGGAGATCACATTGGGAGAAGGTGTGATGTGGCAGGTAGAGGAGGCCAAATATTGTGAAGATGATGATTGCAATGGGGGGAGGGTCACACGTGTGCCACCTCATATCCCACTAATCTATCCTTGTCCTTCTAGGAGATATAGTCTGCATGGGGGGAGGGCCAGTTGGCCACTGAGGTAAAGACAGAGGGAGGGGGCCCATGCCAATAGCCCTAATAGCACCCTTCTTTCCTCCCCTTATAAAAACCCCCCTTCTTAGCAAGGGGATAATCCTCTTTCTTTCATCCCCCTTAATCATCACCATCCTTCCTTATAAATCATTTTCCTCTCCTTTCCTTTCAGGAGACCTATTATTCTTCTCCCCCCCCCCCCCCCCCTTTGCTACCAAAATTGTGAGAAAGAGAAGGAGAGGGAGAGGTAGTGAAGGAGAGATAGGTGGGAGAAGGGAAATCTAGAGTAAAGAATAGTAAGAGAGGGAGATAAGTGGTTCAAGAACAAATCCCTTATTGAGCAAAGGCTCGAGTATCGCCTCTTGCCACCGCAAATTCCGTAGTCACTTCATCGACTACCTCTAATTGACAAGGAGACCGCAAAAGTCAAGACAAAGCACAGGGAACTCCGGCACCAAGGATTCCTTTGAAGGAAGTGAAGGTCGCTTTCCAACTCCAAAATGGCCCCAAAGCATAAGCTCTCCCAAGTAACTGGAAAAGCCACAACTACATGAGAAGGATTGGGCAAAGATGCCACCATCAACATGAATGGTTTATCAAGCGTGAACAGTAACTCGACACTCCAAAACCAGGTACCGCTACCGTGTCTAGAAATTGAAATCAAACATTTAAGCATGGGTATCATTAGTAAAAAGTCATACCTCGCATCAAGTAACTTGCATATTTTCAAAGGTAGTTGAAAAGGGTTTAATAACCATGAGTTGTCGAGAATAGATTAAGCATCTACGGGTTATTGTGGAAATTACATCAAGTATTAGGTTCGAACTTTCACAGATGCATCATACATTGCCAGGGTACATAAATATTCCGTATAGGGTCAATTGCATCCCGTAGACCATCGTAGTGAATTAACTCACAATTACAATGAATGCATGTTCACTCCCATTTGAATAATTATGTCATGCCTTTTGAGTTGAATAAATGCACTAGAAGGGATTTTTATGAATAGGGATCTTTCATCGCATTGACAAACCAAGGAAAACCTGCATCTAGATTTACATGGCATCATGAATAGCCTTGATTGCACCACATAATAGGAAATGCATTTAAAAAGATGGATTTAAGATGTGCATGTCAAGGGCTAAGATTAATTGCAAGGGTCAGTCTCATAAATGAAACTTTACATGAGTGAGGCTAAGATTGAGTTCCAATCAACTAGAGTTCTAATTGCAAATAGGTCAAGTTGCCTTACATCCATATTTGTAATTAGAGTCAACATATGCTCCTTGGTCCCTACCCCAATAGCCAACTGCGATGGACTCAAAACACTCTTGAGTATATCATTTTCAAAAGATGATACATCTTGAAGTTGACACAAGAAGGTTCAAATGTTAGATGCACATGAAGAATGACTATTCACCAAGTTACATTTGATGCTCGCAACTATTTCGGAATGATAAATAGACTTAATTTATGCTTGACTTGCAAGAGTAAACACAACTTCCTGCTATCTTGAGGGGAGGAAACCCTAGGGTGAACTTAGAACCTCAAAAAAATTCTTAGATGGGAAAATGGTTTCCAACTGACCAAATAAAATCCTAGACCAAGATCTTACATTAAGAACCAAAGGATAGTAACCTAGGGAAGTTGTCATCTGAAACTTTAGCGTAATTGCCTACCCCTATTACATGGAAGAGAGGTCAGAAAGAGGGTAGTCTCTATCCCTCAGAAGATAACGAAAAATGATGCCAATGAAAAAAAAGAACCCAAGAAAGGCAACGCTAAGTGTTCAAAGATGGGGATTCCACCTTAGCAGATTTCCTTAGCACTCACCTTCATTGTTTGTTTGTGTGTGTAAATCTAGATTCAATGTCTATGAAAGGAATGTATGACCCAAGCTCACAACAGAAATTTGAATAATGAATCAGGTTGAATTCAAGGAGGGTGTGCCAAGCTACCCCCAGCTGGCAGCCAATCCTAGCCAAGGGGGTACCAAATAACCGTGACGGGAACATGGACCAAACCCACCACGAGAGGTCTCTCAGTGGATCAATTTGAATGTAGGAGGATGCTTGGATGCCAGGGGGCTCTAGCTGTAAACTCCCTGCCTCCAGGTCCTACTTAAACAATTTATGTGACTCGAGATGGATGCTTGAGGCCTTGATACTAGTGCAAGGGTGGAAACTTGGAAGAAATAAGATGCATCCTCATGGATTGCGAAATCTGTCGTTTTTGGACAAGACTTGTATTTCAATTAAGATGCTAATATAAAGTTTACTTCCAAGGAGTTTGTTTGAACTGCTTTTGTGTTAGTGCCATAAGTTACACAAATGAACCCTGTTCCCTAAAAGGCTTAATTAAGGAACTAATTTTACATGTCACACATAAATGTGATAGGACCTAATTAGATAACTAAAGAATGCCCATTGAGGGAAGCGGGTGGGCAGAACACCTGACGTGTCCTTCTTACAAAAGGGTGGTCTCAGAGAGTTGGGAGGCTTCTCACAAGGTCCTAAAGTCATATGACATTTAGATAATATTCGGATAGAACCCGATTCTTGCCGTTTTAGGGGACCAGAATGGGACTATGCCATATGGGCAGAGAGGTTGAGTGGTGCATCCCTCTTGTTTTCCATTCTCTTTGAACCAAGTGCGGCATGGATCCGCTTTGGGTTGGGTATCTCTACATAAAATAGGATGTTCAGGACCCGACACTAGAATGATGTTAGGAGACCTCAGTACTAGGAACCCAAATTTCAAGTTGACGATCCTCGTGGGTTTGGCTGAGAGTGTTGTGTTTGCGAGGCGAACTCGGGAAATCCCTAGGTGAAAAACCTTGGAACATTCCATGGGAGTGCTAGGTGGTGACGTTTAAATTCATCTCTCGATGGACCACTAAAACGTGCTTGAACAATCGACAGGCGGGCACGTTACAGTTATGTTACAGTTGGTAACAAAGTGACCAATGAATAAAACAACCAAGACAAGAATAAGTCGGGAAGGGAGAAGTGATGCTATTACTAGGAAAAAAAAAATCTATTATTCATTTGTGGATTGCTGCCGCTTCCAGACTTATGAGGCATGGAGCATGTTTTTCATATTTCACATCATTTTCAAGATGGCTATGAACTCTTCAAGTTATCACCGACGATCCGACATGATGGGGATCCTAGATCAAATATACAACCCCTCACCGCTATATGTAGAAACGCATTGGTTGGACTTGGAGCGTGGGATACTGCTATATAGATGCCAACCAACTTGCCTATCTTCAAAACAATCTGAAGAGGCTAAAATGGTTGGAGGACTTAAAGGTTATCAAGTTGTTCATCTTCCATGAGGGCCATGTAAATTCGATCCTACACCTTGGATGCTGACAAGTAGAACAAAATCATTATATTTATGACGAGGTTATCAAAGTCTTGCTAGCCAATAGAATTAAAGTAATAGGGCAAAACAAACATCATGGCTATAAAAAACGGGGACTTCTCGAACTTCCCATAACTTACCGCTTCTTGAGAATCCATTCTCCCTATCCATATTATTATTCTGTCGTCCGTGTAGAATCCAATAGGGAATTATTAACCTAGCGTTGATGTATCTATTGGAAAGAAATCATCCCAGTCAATCTCTATCTATTCCCGAATAATTGTACTTGAAGTTTATGCTTCTTTATGGATAAATAAGAATTTTGTGTTTATTTGATTTTTCGCATAGTAGTAATGAAAAAATAATAATTAGCACATTGATTCAAGATGTGTAGAGATATGTAAATGTTATCTTTACACAAAGGTTTTAATGCAAAACTAGATACAATCCCAAGTGCAGAACCAGAGTCTTGTGTCCGCACTAAGCCCAGTGGAGGCACAAGAGAAGAAATTTCTTCTCAAACGGATTAAACCACCAGAATTTGACGAAAAAGGGAAGTCCGTTGAAGCTGATGCAAAAGTATGGATTGAATCCATGGAATATTACTTCAGTGTGGCAGGAATAGCACTTGTGAATCGGGCTACCAAGCTCAAGCTTACCAGGGTGAGGCTAGACTCTGGTGGAAGCAATGGTGTAAAGACTAAGCAGTCTCTGAAATCACAATAACTTGGGATAAACTAAAGGAAGCAGTTCAAGGAAGATACATGCCACTTGCATACAGAACTTAGAAGATGAATGAGTTCTTCAAGTTGAAACGATTGGGCCTATCTCTCAAAGCGTACTACTCGAGATTTGTCTCCTTGTTGAAATATGCTCCGACCATGAGCATTCTCCAACAAGTTTCAAATTTCTCTTATGGACTAAACCCACCAATGAACACTCAGTTGGAATCAATGTGTCCTTCGAATTTGCAAGATGCATGGATAAAAGCAACCCCTATTGCCCAAGAAGTCTAGTTGAAGCCCACAAATAATAGATCCTGGTCTCACAAAGACTAGAATCCAAGAATGTTGAAAGCTCAATTAAAAAGGACACAAGGACAGATTCCAGGTCAACGAAAGAAGTAGAGGGCAAATGCAATCAGTGACTTCGTGCCTACTCAATGAAGCGATCAAAGCATGAGTTATTTCCACTGTAATGAGCCTGGACACTTCAAAATGGAATCTCCCAAACTTGGCGGAGAGCATCACCAGAGAAAATTCAGTGGCCAAGCTAGAGCTATTTGTGGCTGTGGTCATGCAGCAATGGGAAGGGCAAAAACTTCCAATATCTCCTCTAAGTGAATCAACAATGAAGAAGATCTGTCCATGCTGAGATTGAGAGGCCATCTGTTCATGCCGCTCTCCATAAAAAGGGGCCAAACCACCAATTCATGGTGTTCCAAACACCATCGGATTACCAAGGTAAGAAATTTAAAACCCTAATTGACTATGGTAACACTCATACCTTCATTTCACCAGCTTGCACTAAAAGGTTAGGAATAGCCACTGTAGCTGCACCTACCTTGCTTGTTGAACTAGCAAATGGGCGAGAAACCACTTGCACTAGACAAATTTCTAAGGTGGAATTCCTTCTCGAAAATGAGCCCACATATGTTAAATTCAGGGTAATGAGTCTAGGAGTCCATGAGTGCCTACTCGAGATGGATTGGCTAATCCCCAATGATGCTCACATTCATTGCGGAAAAGGACAAGTCTCCTTTCGTAATCCTAAAGGTGAGCAGGTGACAACTGAGGGAGAATCAGGTAAACCAAAAATCTAACTAGCTAAGGCAACACGAATAGTTCAGTGGTTAAGGAAAGGATTACCCATCCACCTGATCAAGCTAAACAAACCAAAACATGTAGAGGACACCAATGAAGAACCATCTTGGCTAAAAGAGTATGTGGATGTGTTTCCAGAAGAGTTGATTGAATTACCACCACCAAGGGAAGTGGATCATGAAACTAAGCTAATACCAGGAGCTGCACCAGTCACAAAAAGGCCCTACAAGATATCCATTCTTGAAGCTATTGAGTTAAAGGAACAACTCAAACAACTATTAGACCAAGCGTACATATGGCCAAGCAGTTCTCCTTGGGGAGCTCCAGTCTTTTTCCAAAAGAAGAAGGATGGTACACTTCACCTTTTCATCGATTATGGAGGCATGAACCAAGTAACCATAAAAAATAAATATCCTATCCCAAGGATAGACGAGTTACTTGATTGAATGCTGGGAGCAAAAATCTTCTCCAATATCGATTTGAGGTTAGGATACTATCAGATCCCCATCAAAGAAGAAGATATTCCTAAGATGGCATTCAACACAAGATATGGTCATTTTGAATTCATAGTAATGTCTTTCGGACTAACTAATGCCCCTGCCACCTTTAATAGGCTAATGCAGGACATTTTTAGATCATATCTTGATGATTTTGTGCTTGTCTTCTTTGATGATACCTTGATTTATTCCAAGGAAGAGGAGGACCATGAATCCCAAGTTTGCATCATCCTTGAGACCATGAGAACTCATAGCTCTATGTTGAGAAGAAAAAGTGTGCCTTCCTCAATAGGCAAATTGAATACCTTGGATTTATTGTGTCAAATGAAGGAATCTCTGTAGATCCTACAAAGGTCAAGGATGTCCAAGAGTGGCCTCCACTAACTTCTATCAAAGAAGTGCGTAGCTTTCTTGGATTAAAAGGTTGGTATAGGATCTTCATTAAGAACTATGCCCAAATTGTAGCACCCCATACAAATTTGCTGAAGAAGCAAGTTGCCATAGTGTGGTCGGCCACTGAACAATCAATTTTTGATCAAATCAAGAATAGCTTAGTGACAGCACCGATTCTAACCCTGACTTGATCAAGGAATTTGAAATTGTTGTGGATGCTAGCTCACTTGCACTAGGCTATGTAGTAATGCAAGAAGATCATCCTATAGCATGTTCTTCGAGGAAGCTAAAAACCCACGAAAGGAATTATGCTACCCATGACCTAGAACTATTAGCAGTTATTCATGCTCTCAAACTTTGGCGACACTATTTGCTTGTTAACAAGTTCTCTATGGTCACAGACCATAAGAGCCTTAAATAGATCTTCACCCACACTAACCTCAATATGAGGCAACGTCGTTGGATTGAGGTTCTGCAAGAATATTACTTTGAGATCAGGTATCGATTTGGAAAAGAGAATGTATCCATGGATGCCTTAAGTCGCAAAGCATTCCTCAACTCTCTTATTATGGAGGAACCCTCGATGGCAGAATCATTGGCAACCATGGTATCAATGCCTAGCAACCCTATCCTTGAGTTAGCAAAGGAGGAATCTAGCCATGATCCATAATATCTTAAGATGATGAAAGAGATTTTGGAAAAGGATCAAGACCCTAAACTCAAAGTTAAGTATGAAGAATTTTATGTTAGTGAGGACTTGTCTACTTTAGGACAAGATTGTGCATACCCTCAAGCAAGAAACTCAAACAGAGAATACTTTGGGAAGCACATGATTCCCCCTTATCAGGCCATCCCGGATATGTCAAGACCCTCAACATGATCAAGAGGAGCTACCATTGGGAAAGGCTTAATGGAGACGTGCTCAAATATGTCATGGAATATTTGTCTTGCCAACACATTAACGCAGAACATATCAAAATGCTTGGGAAGCTGCAATCTCTTGACGTTCCCCAGATGAAGCGGGAATTTATCAGCATGGACTTTGTTGTTGGGTTACCTTTAGTTCAAGGAGGGTACAATTCAATCATGGTTATAGTAGACATTATCACTAAGGTTGCACATGCCATTCAAGTCAAGAAAAACTATAAAGCTTCAGATATTGCAAGATTGTTCATCAAGGAGATATTCAGACTCCATGGGTTGCCTAGAAGAATCATTAGTGACCATGATTCCCTCTTCACATCTCATTTTTGGAGAGAGATATTCGAGGCCATTGGGACTCAACTCTATTTCAATACAGCCTATTACCCTCAAGGTAGGATCTGAGAAGTTCAATGGGGTACAATAGTCATGCCCATACAATGCTTCAAAAGGTGTCATTTGAATGCTTTGTTGGTAGGAAGCATTATAAGCAAATTCTACCAATGGTAGATATTGGATCCATTTCTTGGGTTTGCGAAAGCAATATGCCCTAAAAATGTCTTCAATGACTTGGTTGACTCTCTCCGTTTGGCCATCAATTTGAGGGTGATAGGCTATATTGAAACAGAGTTGAGTCCCAATGGCCTCAAATATCCCTCTCCGGAAATGAGATGTGAAGAGGGAATCATGGTCACTAATGATCCTTCTAGGCAACCCATGGAGTCTAAATATCTCCTTGATGAGCAATCTGGCAATATTTGAAGCTTTATAGTTTGTCTTGACTTGAATGAGGTGTGCAACCTTAGTGAGCATGTCTACTATAACCATGATTGAATTGTACTCTCCTTGAACTGAAGGTAACCCAACTACAACAAATTCCATACTGATAAATTCCCACTTCATCTGGGGAATGCCATGAGGTTGTAGCTTCCCAGGAATTTTGACATGTTCTGCCTTAATATGCTAGCAAGACAAACATTCCATGACATATTTGAGCACGTCTCCCTTAAGCCTTTCCCGATGGTAGCTTCTCCTAACCATGTTGAGGGTCTTGACATATCCGGGATGGCCTGAAAAGGGGGAATCATGTGCTTCCCAAAGTATTCTCTATTTGAGTTTCCTGCTTGAGGATATATACAATCTTGTCCTAAAGTAGACAAGTCCCTCACTGACAAAAAATTCTTGATACTTAACTTTGGGTTTAGGGTTTTGATCCTTTTCCAAAATCTCTTTCATCATCTTAAGTTATTCTAGGTTATGGCTAGCTTCCTCCTTTGCTAACTCAAGGATAGGATTGCAAGGCATTGATACCATGGTTGCCAATGATTCTGCCATTGAGGATTCCTCCATAATAAGAGAGTTGAGGAATGCTTTGCAACTTAAGGCACTAGTGGTGGCTACATTCTCTTTGCTAGGCCAATACTTGATCTCAAAGTCGTATTCTTGCAGAACCTCAATCTGACAACGTTGCCTCATATTGAGGTCAGTCTAGGTGAAGATCCATTTAAGGCTCTTATGGTCTCTGACTAAAGAGAACTTGTTACCAAGAAAATAGTGTCACCAAAGTTTGAGAGCATGAATAACTGCTAATAGTTCCAGGTCATGGGTAGCATAATTCCTTTCGTGGGCTTTTAGCTTCCTCGAAGAATATGCTATAGAATGACCTTCTTGCATTAGTACGTAGCCTAGTGCAAGTGAGCTAGCATCTGTGAAATCTTAAAATTCCTTGCTCAAGTCAGGGATTTTTAGAATTAGTGATGCCACTAATCTTGATCAAAACTTGATTGTTCACTGGACGTCCACACTATGGCAACCTACTTCTTTAGCAAATTTGTAAGGGGTGCTGCAATGTGGGCATAGTTCTTAATGAAGATCATGTACCAACCTGTTAATCCAAGAAAGCTAGGCACTTCTTTGATGGAAGTTGGTGGAGGCCACTCTTGGAAATCCTTGATCTTTGTAGGATCTATAGAGATTCCTTCATTTGGCACAATAAATCCAAGGTATGCAATCTGACTCTTGAGGAAGGCACACTTTTTCTTCTTAGCAAAGAGCTTATGAGTTCTCATGGTCTCAAGGATGATGCAAACTTCGGATTCATGATCATCCTCTTCCTTGGAATAAACCAAGGTATCATCAAAGAAGACAAGCACGAAATCATCGAGATATGGTCTAAAATTGCACTGCATTAGCCTATTAAAGATGGCAAGGGCATTAGTCAATCCGAAAGACATTATTGTGAATTCGAAATGACCATATCTTGTGTTGAAAGCTGTCTTAGGAATATCTTCTTCTTTGATGCAGATCTGGTAGTATCCTGACCTCAAATCGATCTTGGAGAAGATTTTTGCTCCCTGCAATCAATCAAGTAACTCGTCTATCCTTGGGATAGGGTACTTATTCTTGATGGTTACTTGGTTCAAGCCTCTATAATTGATGCAAAGGCAAAGTGTACCATCCTTCTTCTTTTGGAACAAGACTAGAGCTCCTCAAGGAGAACTGTTGGGCCATATGTACCCTTGGTCTAATAGTTGTTTGAGTTGTTCCTTTAACTCAATAGCTTCTAGAATGTACATCTTGTAGGGCCTTTTTGTGACCGGTGCAGCTTTTGTTGTTAGCTTAATCTCATGATCCACTTCCCTAGGTGGTGGTAATTTAGTCAACTCCTCTGGGAACACATCTACATCCTCTTTCAGCCATGATGGTTCTTCATTGGTGTCCTCTACCTACTCTGGTTTATTTAGGCTGATCAGGTAGAGAGGTAATATTTTCCTTATTCCTTGAAATATTCGTGTTGCCTTAGCTAGCTAGATCTTTGGTTTACATTCTTCTCCTTATGTTGCTACCTACTCACCTTTAGAATTACAAAAGGAAACTTGTCCTTTTATAATGTGTCGATCTAACGATTGTCCAAGCATGTTCTTAGTGGTCCATCGGGAAATGAAACTAAGCGTTGTTGCCTGGCACTCCCACCATGGAATGTTCAAGGGTTTGTCGCCTAGGTTTTCTCGAGTCTACTTCACAATGGAATGTTCACGGCATCAAACACACTGGGATCGACCTAAAATCTTGGTTACTATAGGCCAAGGTTTCCTGATAGCATTCTAGTGTCAGGTCTTGGGCATCCTACTTTACGCAAAGATACCCAACCCGAAGCAGACCCATGCCGCACTTGGTTCAAAGAGAATGGGAAATGAGAGGGATGTGCTACTCAACCTCTCTACCCATAGAACATAGTCTCATTCCGATCCCCTAAAATGACATGAATCGAGGTTCTATCCTAACACTTTCTAAGGGTCAAAACCTTGTGAGAAGCCTCCCAGTTCTCTGGGACCACCCTACCGTAGGATGGACCTGTTAGGGGTTTTGCCAACCCACTTCCCTCAATGGGCATTCTTTAGTTACCTAATTAGGTCCTATCACATTTATGTAGGACATTTAAAAATAGCTTCCTTAATTAAGCCTTTTGAGAAATAGGGTTCATTTGCATAACTTATGGCACTGACACAAAAACAGTTCAGACAAGTTCTTTGGAAGTAAACTTTATATTATCATCTTGACTGAAATACAAGTCTCATCCAAAAAGGACAGATTCTGCAATCCATGAGGATGCGTCTTATTTCCTCCAAGATTCCGCACTCGTAACAAGGCCTCAAGAATCCATCTCGAGTCACATAGATTGTTTGAGTAGGACTCGGAAGCAAGGAATTTACAGTCATAACCCCCCTAGCATCCAAGCGTTCTCCTACATTCAAATTGACCCACGGAGAGACCTCTCGTGTCGGGTTCAGTCCACGTTCCTGTCATGGTTATTTGGAACCCCCTTGGCTAGGGTTGGCAACCAGCTGGGGGTAGCTTGGCCCACCCTCCTTGAATTCAACCTAATTCATTATTCAATCTTCTGTTGTGAGCTCCGGTCATTCATTCCTTTCACAGAAATTGAATCTAGATTTACAAGCACAAACAAACAATGAAGGCGAGTGCTCTCAAGACATCTGCTAAGATGGAGTCCTCATATTTGACGCTAATGTCACCTTTCTTGATCATTCCTGCTTTGGTGTCATTATCCATTATTTCTCGGGGGATAGATAATACCCTCTTCTTGACCTCACTACTATCTATTAGGGTAGAACAATTACACTATAGTTTCAAATGATGGCTCCCCTAGGTTACTATCCTTTGGTCCCCCTATCTTAAGATCTTGGTCTAGGGTTTTGTTGGGTGACTTGGTAGTCATATTTTCCATCTTAGAACTCTATTGGATTCTAACTCTATCAGGTTCTAAGTTCACCCTAGGGTCTCCTCGTCCTCAAGATAATGGAAACTTGTATTTACTCCCCTTGCAAGACAAACATAAACCAAGTCTATTTACCACTCCAAAATAGTTACGAGCATCGAATATAGCTTAGCGAGTAGTCATTCTCCTTGTGGGTACTACATTTGAGCTTCCTTGTGTTAGCTTCAAGATGTTACATATTTTGGAAATGATATATCTAAGCATGTTTTTGGGTTCATTGTGGTTTGCTATTGGGATGGAGACCAAAGAGTGTGTTGACTCCAAGTCAAAA
This sequence comes from Lygodium microphyllum, assembly GCF_053477565.2. Lineage (NCBI taxonomy): Eukaryota > Viridiplantae > Streptophyta > Polypodiopsida > Schizaeales > Lygodiaceae > Lygodium > Lygodium microphyllum. The sequence continues at coordinate 63,247,739 of NC_141157.1, forward strand.
ATATGGTCGTAAGGAAAATCAATTTATTTGCAACTAAGGTCCTAGGTGGGCTGAGCTAAATCTTGGCTTCCCTTATCATCCAAGACCTCATTTACCAAACTATTCTTTTTAAATAAGCTCAACATTTCAAATGTGCATCCTAATCTACCTTTTAAATGCATACCCCATTATGTGGTGCAGTTGAAGCTATTCATGATGCCATGCAATTCTCAATGCAAGCCTTCCCTGAGTTGTTGATGCGATGCGAGATCCCTATTCATAAAAATCCCTTCTAGTACATTTATGCAACTCAGAAGGCATGACCTAATTACTCAAATGCGATTGTATGTGCATTCGTTGTAAATGCAAGTTAATTCTCTACGATGGTCTATGGATTATAGTGACCTATATGGAGTATTTATGTTCCTCGACAATCTACGATGCATCTATGGAAATTAGATCCTTATACTTGACTTGTTTCTACTATAACCGTAGATACTCAATCTATTTCCGACCACTCATGATTATTAAACATTTTTCAGCTACCTTTCAAAATATTCAAATTACCCAATGAGATATGACTTTTTCCCTAATGATGTCCATGCTTAAATATTTGATTTTAGTTTTCTAGACATGATAACAATACCTCGTTTTGGAGTGTCAAATTAGCGTTTCTACCTAATAAATAGTTTGTGTTGATGGTGGCATCTTTGCCCGATCCTTCTTCCGTAGTCTCGGCTTTTCCAGTTACTTGAGAGAGTTTACGCTTTGGGGCCATTTTGGAACTGGAAAGCAAGCTTCACTTCTCTTGAAGGACTCTTTGGTGCCGGAATTCCCTATGCCTTGTCCTGAATTCCGTGATCTCCTTGTCCACTTAAAGGCAATCAATGGAGTGGCTACGGACTCACAGTGGGGGAGACAGTACTCGAGCCTTTCCCCAAGAAAGGGGTTTGTTCTTGAGCCTCTTCTCACTCTCTCTCTTACTCTCTCCCTCTCTCTCTCTTACTCTCCTTCACTACCTCTCCCTCTCTTCTCTTTCTCACAAGATGGAAGCAAGGGGATGGGAAGAGTAGTGTATTCGTGGTAGGGAAGGGGGAGATTTACAAAGGAAAAAGGGTAACAGGTATGGAGGAAAGGAAGAGAGGAATTGTTGCCCCTCTCACAGGGAGGGGGGTTTTATAAGGGCAAGGCGGTAATAATTGGGGATGGGAAATGCTACGATAGGGGGTCCTTAACTACATAGGACCCCCAGATATCCTACCTTCATGTAGTCTATTAAGTGGGGTTGGAGGTGGCCTATCCTTATCGCCATGCAGCCTCACCATAAAAAAGGATAGTTGGGGGGGCGGGGGGGGGGGGGGGGGGGGGGGGGGGGGGGGGGGGGGGGTGTGGTTTTGGGGTTGTTGGATGTGGTACACGTGTGCCCCTTCGCCCCATTGTAAACATCATCCCCTTTGCCTACCTCAACTCCGTGATTAGCTGCCTCCCATCTCTTCTTGACCTCAGTCATCTCCTCCCTCACTCCCATTGACTCCCCTTCCCTCCGCCAACAGACGGCGTTGATAAGGGGTGATTTTTAAAAAAAAAAATTCGTTAAAAAAACGTTATGGCGATGGTGGAAAAATAAGAAATGGGGGGGGGGGGGGGGGGGGGATTTCGACAACGAAATGACGGAGGAAATTACATCCTTCCCCCCTTAAGGAATCGAGATGTCCTCATCTCAAAAGGAATTAGGGGTATTGTTGGTTGAACGTACTTTCATCAATCCATGTGGCATCTTCTTCTGGATAGTCCTTCAAATGGATGAGGTTTTCTTTGAGGGTTCTACTCCTCAGTCTCTTTTCTCAAGCGTCTAGGATTCTATTTGGCCACAGCTCAAGGACTCCTTGGCTTGGCATTACAACTTGTTGATCATTGAGTACATGGTTAGGATTGGATACATATTTCTTTAGTAGGTTAACATGGAATATATTGTGAACCTTTACATTCTCAGGGAGTTGGAGTTTGTAGGCACTGGGCCCTAGGCATTTGAGGATCTTGTAGGGTCCACAATACCTTGGACTTAGTTTCTTAAATTCTCCCAGTGATAAGGAACTCTTCTTGGGTCGTACCCAAATAAAGACCATATCTCCTTCTTTGAAGAGTCGCTCTTCTCTATTTAGATCCATGTAGGCTTTCTGCCTATCCTTGGTGGCTCTAATATCTTGTCTAATGGCCTTGACATGCTCATCCATCTCCTCAAGCATTTCTTTGGAAGCTTCTACCCTCAAGGTAGGATCTGAAAAATTCAATGGAATATGGCAATCATACCCATACAATGCTTGAAAAGGCATCATTTGAATGCTTTGTTGGTAAGAAGTATTATAGGCAAAGTCTACCAATGGTAGATATTGGATCCATTTCTTGGGTTTGCAACAGCAATATACCCTAAGAATGTCTTCAATGACTTGGTTGACTCTCTCTGTTTGGCCATTAATTTGAGGGTGATAGGCTGTACTGAAGTAAATTTGAGTCCCAATGTCCTCGAATATCCCTCTCCAAAAGTGGGATGTGAAGAGGGAATCGCGGTCACTAATGATCCTTCTAGGTAACCCATGGAGTCTGAATATCTCCTTGATGAATAACCTAGCAATGTCTGAAGATTTATAGTTTCTCTTGACTAGAATGAGGTGTGCAACCTTAATGAGGTGTGCAACCTTAGTGAGCATGTATACTATAACCATAATTGAGTTGTATCCTCCTTGGATTGAAGGTAATCCAACAACAAAGTCCATGCTGATAAATTCTCGCTTCATTTGGGGAATGTCAAGAGGTTGCAACTTCCCAAGCATCTAGACATGTTCTACTTTAATGCACTGGTAAGATAAACATTCCGTTACATATTTGAGCATATCTCCCTTAAGCCTTTCCCAATGGTAGCTCTCCCTGATCGTGTTAAGGGCCTTGACATATCCGGGATGGCCTGAAAAGGGGGAATCATGTGCTTCCCAAAGTATTCTCTGTTTGAGCTTCCTACTTGATGGTATGCATAACCTTGTCCTAAAGTAGACAAGTCCCTCATTGACAAAAAATTCTTAATATTTGACCTTAAGTTTGGGGTTTTGGTCCTTCCCCAAGATCTCCTTCATTGTCTTCAGATATTCTGGATCATGGCTAGCTTCCTCCTCTGCTAATTCAAGGATAAGGTTGTTGGGCATTGATACCATACTTGCCATTGGTTCTACCATCGAGGGTTCCTCCATAATAAGAGAGTTGAGGAATTCTTTGCAACTTAAGGCATCAGCAACTACATTCTCCTTGCTAGGTCGATACATGATCTCAAAATCATATTCTTGCAGATGCTCTATCCAACGTCGTTGCCTCATATTGAGGTTAGTCTGGGTGAAGATCCATTTAAGGCTCTTATGGTCTGTGACCAAAGAGAACTTGTTACCAAGCAAATAGTGTCACCAAAGCTTGAGAGCATGAATAACTGCTAATAGCTCCAGGTCATGGGTAGCATAATTCCTTTCATGGGTCTTTAGCTTCCTCAAAGAATATGCTATAGGGTGACCTCCTTGCATTAGTACACAGCCTATTGCAAGTGAACTGGCATCCGTGAAAACTTCAAATTCCTTGCTCAAGTCTGGGAGCTTTAGAATCGGCGTCACTAAGCTCTGCTTGAGTTGATCAAAACTTGATTGTTCAATGGGCATCCATGCTATGGCAACCTGCATCTTCAGCAAATTCGTAAGGGGAGCTCCGATTAAGGTGTAGTCCTTAATGAAGATCACGTATCAACCCGTTAATCCAAGAAAGCACACAATAAATCCAAGGCACACATTTTCTTCTCAGCATAGAGCTTATGATTTCTCATGGTCTCAAGGACGATGCGAACTTGGGATTCATGGTCCTCCTCTTCCTTGGAATAAATCAAGGTATCATCAAAGAAGACAAGCATAAAATCATCAAGATATGGTCTAAAAATGTATTGCATTAGCCTGTTAAAGGTGGCAAGGGCATTAGTCAGTCCGAAAGACATTATTGTGAATTCGAAATGACCATATCTTGTGTTGAATGCCATCTTAGGAATATCTTCTTCTTTGACAGAGATCTGATAGTATCCTGACCTCAAATCAATCTTGGAGAAGATTTTTGCTCCCTGCAATCGATCAAGTAACTCGTCTATCCTTGGGATAGGATATTTATTTTTGATGGTTACTTATTTCAAGCCTCTATAATCGATGCAATGGAAAAGTGTACCGTCCTTCTTCTTTTGGAACAAGACTAGAGCTCCCCAAGGAGAAATTTTGGGCCGTGTGTATCCTTGGTCCAATAGTTGATTGAGTTATTCCTTTAACTCAATAGCTTCAGGAATGGACATCTTGTAGGGCCTTTTTGCGAGACTGATGTAGCTCTTGGTGTTAGCTTAATCTCATGATCCACTTCCCTTGGTGGTGGTAATTCAATCAACTCTTCTGGAAACACATATACATACTCTTTTAGCCAATATGGTTCTTCATTGGTGTCCTCTACTTGTTCTGGTTTGTTTAGCTTGACCAGGTGGACAAGTAATCCTTTCCATATCCCTTGAACTATTCGTATTGCCTTAGCTAGCTAGATTTTTGGTTTACCTACTTCTCCTTGAGTTGTCGCCTGCTCACCTTTAGGATTACAAAAGGAGAATTTTCCTTTTCCACAATGAATGTGAACATCATTGGGGATTAGCCAATCCATCCCAAGTAGGCACTCATGGACTCCTAGACTCATTACCCTAAATTTAACATATGTGGGCTCGTTTCCAAGTAGGAATTCCACCTTAGCAATTTGTCTAGTGCAAATAATTTCTCGCCCATTTGCTAGTTCAACAAGCAAGGTAGGTGCATCTACAATGGCTATTCCTAGCCTTTTAGCACAAGCTGGTGAAATGAAGGAATGAGTGTTGCCACAGTCAATCAGGGTTTTGAATTTCTTACCTTGGTAATCTGATGGTGTTTAGATTATTGAGAACTGGTGTTTTGGTCCCTTTTTATGGAGAGCAGCATGAATAGATGCCCTCTCAATCTCAGCTTCCATGGACAAGCCTTCTTCTCCTTAGTGGAGATATTGGAAGTTTTTGCCCTTCCCATTGCTACACGGTTGTGGCCATGGGTAGCTTTGTCTTGGCCACTGAATTTCCCTTGGTGACGCTCTCTGCCAAGTTTGGGACATTCCCTTTTGAAGTGTCCAGGTTCATTACATTGGAAACATTACATACTTTGATCACTTCTTTGAGTGGGGACAAAGTTACTGATTGTATTTTCCCTTGGCTTCTTCCATTGGCATTGAATTTGTCCTTGAGCCCTTTTGAATTGAGCTTTCAACATTCCTAGATTCTAGTCCTTGTAAGACCATGGTCTATTATTCCTGGTCTTTGGTTGGAATTCTTGGGCAATAGGTCCTGCTCTTATCAATGCGTCTTGCAAATCTGAAGGGTGCGTTGATTCCAACATGGTGTTCAATGGTGGGTTTAGCCCATCATAGAACTTTGAAACTTGTTGGGGAGTTCTCATAGTCTGAGCATATTTCAGTAAGGAGACAAATCTTGAGCAGTACGCTTCCAGTTGACAGGCCCGATTGTTTCAATTTGAAGAACTCGTTCATCTTCTGAGTTCTGTATGCAAGTGGCATGTATCTTCCTTGCACGACTTCCTTTAGCTTATCCCAAGTTATTGTGTTTTTAGAGACTGCTTGGTCCTTACACCATTGCTTCCACTAGAGCCTAGCTTCTCTAGTAAGTTTGAGCTTGGCAATAGTGGCCTAGTTCACAAGCGTTATTCCTGCTGCAGTGAAGTAATCTTCCATGGATTCAATCCATACTTTGGCATCTGCTTCAAAAATCTTCCCCTTTCCATCAAATTCTGGTGTTTTAATCTATTTGAGGAGAAACTTCTTCTCTTGTGCCTCGGCTAGGGCTTAGTGCGGACACAAGACTTTGGTTTTGCGTTTGGATTAAAACCTTCATGTTAAGATAACATTTACATTTTCTCTACACCTCTTGAGTCAATGCGCAAAATTATTTTTCATCTATACTATACAACAATTCAAATGAACATAAATTTCTTATTTATTCATAAGCATAGGCCTTGAGTACAATTATTTGGGAATAGATAGAGATTGGCCGAGATGATTTTCTTTCCAATAGATACATCAACGCCCAAGTTAATAATTCCCTATTGGATTCAGCTACAGGGACAGAATAGTAATATGGACTAGGAGAATGGATTCTCAGAAAGTGATAATTCATGGGAAGCTCGGAAAGTCCCCATTTCTGGTAGTCATGCTATTTGTTTCACCTCATTACTTTAATTCTATCAGTTGGCAAGACTTTGATGACCTCATCATAGATATAGCGATTTTGTTCTACTTGCCAGCATCCAATGTGTAGGATCAAATTTACACGAGCCTCATGGAAGATGGATAACTTGGTGACCTTCAAGTTCTCCAACCATTTTAGCCTCTTCAAATTAATTTGAAGATAGGCGATTTGGTTGGCATCTATATAGCAATATCCTATGCTCCAAGTCCAACACCTTTCCACATATAGTGGTGAAGGGTTGTAGAGTCGATCCAAGATCCTCATCATGTCGGATCATCGGCGATAACTTGAAGAGTTCATATCTGTCTTGAATATGATGTGAAATACAAGGAACCTACTCTATGCCTCGTAAGTCTGGAAGCCGCAACAATCCACAAATGAGTAACAGAAAAAAAATATTTTTACTAATGAAAACATCACTTCTCCCTTTCCAAATTATCCCTATCTTGGTTGTTTTATTCATTGGTCGACTCTGATACCAACTCTAGTGTGCCTGTCCAAGCACGTCCTTAGTGGTTCATTGAGAAATGAATCTAAGTGTCGTTGCCCAACACTCCCACGAAATGTTCAAGGGTTTGTTGCCTAGGGTTTCCCGAGTCCGCTTCGTAATGGAACGTTCGTGGTCGGAACCCACTAGGATCGACCTAAAATCTAGGTTCCTAGAAGCCAAGGTTTCCTAATAGCATTCTAGCGTGGAGTCCTAGGCATCCTACTTTACGCAAAGATATCCAACAACCCGAAGCAGACCCATGCCACAGTTGGTTCAAAGAGAATGAGAAACGAGAGGGATGTGCTACTCAACCTCTCTGTTCTTAGGGCATAGTCCCATTCGAGTCCCCTAAAATAACATGAATCGGGGTTCTATCCTAACACTTTCTAAGGGTCAAAACATTGTGAGAAGCCTCCCAATTCTCTAGGACCAACCTACCATAGGACTGACCCATCAAGGGTTCCGTCCACCCGCTTCCCTCAATGGGCGTTCTTTAGTTACCTAATTAGGTCCTATCACATTTATGTGGGACATTTAAAAATAGATTCCTTAATTAGGCCTTTTAAGAAATAGGGTTCGTTTGTGTAACTTATGGAACTGATACAAAAACAGTTCAGTCAAGTTCGTTGGAAGTAAACTTTACATTATCATCTTGACTGAAATACAAGTCTTGTCCAAAACGACGGATTTCATATTCTGTGGAGATGCATCTTATTTCCTCCAAGATTTCACCCTTGCACTAGTAATAGGGCCTTGCGAATCCATCTCAAGTCACTTAGATTGTTTGAGTAGGCCCCGAAGTAGGGAATTTACAACCAGAACCCCCATGGCATCTAAGTGTCCTCCTACATTCAAATTAACCCATGGAGAGACCTCTCGTGACAGGTTCGGTCCACATTCCTGTCACGGTTATTTGGAACCCCCTTGGCTAGTGTTGGCAGCCAGCTGGGGGTAGCTTGGCCCACCCTCCTTGAATTCAACTTGATTCATTATTCAATTTTGTGTTGAGCTTGGGTCATTCATTCCTTTCACAAACATTGAACCCAAATTTACAAGCACATACAAACAATGAAGGCGAATGCTCTCAAGACATCTGCTAAGGTAGAGTCCTCATCTTTGATGCTAACATTGCCTTTCTTGATTATTCGTGCCTTTGCGTCATTTTTCATTATTTCCTGGGGGAAAGAGAATACCCTCTTCTCGGACCTCACTATTATCTATTAGCGTAGAACAATTACACTATAGTTTCAAATGATGGCTCCCCTAGGTTACTATCCTTTGGTCCCCCTATCTTAAGATCTTGGTCTAGGGCTTTGTTGGGTCAATCAGTAGTCATCTTTTCCATCTTAGAACTCTATCGGGTTCTAACTCTATCGGGTTCTAAGTTCACCCTAGGGTCTCCTCGTCCACAAGATAACAGAAACTTGTATTTACTCCCCTTGCAAGACAAACGTAAACCAAGTCTATTTACCACTCTGAAATAGTTACGAGCATCTAATGTAGCTTGGCGAGTAGTCATTCTCCTTGTGGGTACTACATTTGAGCTTCCTTGTGTTAGCTTCAAGATGTTCCATATTTTGGAAATAAAATACCTAAGTGTGTTTTTGGGTTCATTGCGGTTGGCTATTGGGATGGAGACCAAAGATCGTGTTGACTCCAAGTCAAAAATATGGTCATAAGGACAATCGATTTATTTGCGACTAAGGTCCTAGGTGGTTCAAGCCAAATCTTGGCTTCCCTTATTAGCCAAGACCTCATTTGCCAAACTATTTCTTTCAAATAAGCTCAACATTTCACATGCACATCCTAATCTACCTTTTAAATGCATACCCCGTTATGTGGTGCAATTGAAGCTATTCATGATGCCATGCAATTCTCGATGCAAGCCTTCCCTGAGTTGTCGATGCGATGCGAGATTCCTATTCATAAAAATCCCTTCTAGTACATTTATGCAACTCAGAAGGCATGACCAAATTACTCAAATGCGATTGTATGTGCATTCGTTGTAAATGCAAGTTAATTCTCTACGATGGTCTACGGATTACAATGACCTATATGGAGTATTTATGTTCCCCGACAATCTATGATGCATCTACGAAAATTAGATCCTAATACTTGACTTGTTTCTGCTATAATTGTAGATACTCAATCTATTTCCAAAAACTCATGATTATTAAATATTTTTCAGCTACCTTTCAAAATATGCAAATTACCCGATGAGATATGACTTTTTCCCTAATGATGCCCATGCTTAAATATTCGATTTTAGTTTTCTAGACACAATAACAGTACCTGGCTTTGGAGTGGCAAGTTAGCATTTCTGCTTGATAAACCGTTCATGTTGATGGTGGCATCTTTGCTCAATCCTTCTTCCATAGTCGCGGCTTTTCTAGTTACTTGGGAGAGTTTATGATTTGGGGCTATTTTGGAACTAGAAATCAACCTTCACTTCTCTCAAATGACTCTTTGGTGCCAGAATTCCCTATGCCTTGTCCTGAATTCTGCGATCTCCTTGTCCACTTAAAGCCAATCGATGTAGTGGCTACGCAACTCGCGGTGGGGGAGACGCTAATGGAGCCTTTCCCAAGATAGGGGTTTGTTCTTGAGCCTCTTCTCCCTCTCTCTCTTACTCTCTCCCTCTCTCTCTCTTATTCTCCTTCACTATCTCTCCCTCTCTTCTCTTTCTCACAAGATGGTAGCAAGGGGAGGGGAAGAGTAGCGTATTCGTGGTAGGGAAGGGGGAGATTTACAAAGGAAGAAGGGTAATAGGTATGGAGGAAAGGAAGAGAGGAATTGTCGCCCCTCTCAGGGAGGGGGGTTTTATAAGGTCAAGGCACTAATAATTGGGGGTGGGAAATGCTACGATAGGGGGTCCTTAACTACATAGGACCCCTAGATCTCCTGTTGTCATGTGGTCTGTTAAGGGGGGTTAGAGGTGGCCTATCATCCTTATCGCCATGCGGCCTCACCATAAAAAAGGATAGTGGGGGAGGTTGGAGGTGGCACACGTGTGCCCCTCCTCCCCATTGTAAACATCATTCCCTTCGCCTACCTCAACTCCGTGATTAGCTGCCTCCCGTCTCTTCTTCACCTCAGTCGTCTCGTCCCTCACTCCTCTCGACTCCCCCTACCTCTGCCCAACTGACAACGTTGATAGGGGTGATAAAAAATTTATTTTTATTCATTAAAAAATACTTTATGGCGATGGAAAAAATATAAAAAAGTGGGGGGAGAAATTTCGACAACGGAATGACGACAGCTATTACACCTTTCCCACAATGAATGTGAGCATTGTTGGGGATTAGCCAATTCCATCCCAAGTAGGCACTCATGGACTCCTATACTCATTACCCTGAACTTAACATATGTGGGCTCGTTTTGAGTAGGAATTTCACCTTAGCAATTTTTCTAGTGCAAGTGATTTCTCACCCATTTGCTAGTTCGACAAGCAAAGTGGGTGCAACTATAGTGGCTATCCCTAACCTTCCTGTACAAGCTGGTGAAATGAAAGATGAGTACTGCCACAGTCAATCAGGGTTTTGAATTTCTTACCTTGGTAATCCGATGGTGTTTGGATCACCACGAATTGGTGGTTTGGCCCCTTTTTATGAAGAGCGGCATGAACGGATGCCCTCTCAATCTCAGCTTCCATGGACGGATCTTCTTTTTCGTTGATTCCCTTAGAGGAGATACTCAAAGCTTTTGCCCTTCCCATTGCTGCATGACCGCGACCACAAGTAGCTCTAGCTTGGCCACTAAATTTTCCTTGGCGATGCTCTCTGCCAAGTTTGGGACATTCCCTTTTGAAGTTTTTAGGTTAATTATAGTGAAAACAATGCATGCTTTGATCACTTTGTTGAGTAGGAACGAAGTCACTGATTGCATTTGTCCTCAGCTTCTTCCGTTGACCTTGACTCTATCCTTGTGCCCTTTTGAATTTAGCTTTACCCTCAAACTGATGGCCAAATGGAGAGAGTCAACCAAGTCATTGAAGATATTCTTAGGGCATATTTCTGTCATGAACCCAGGAAATGGATCCAATATCTACCATTGGTAGAGTTCACTTATAATGCTTCCTACCAACAAAGCATTCAAATGACACCTTTTCAAGCATTGTATGGGCATGATTGCTATACCCCATTGAACTTCTCAGATCCTACCTTGAGGGAAGAAGCTTTCAAGAAAATGCTTGAGGAGATGGATGAGCAGGTCAAGGCCGTCAGACAAGACATTTGAGCTACCAATGATAGGAAGAAAGCCTATGCATATCTAAATAGACAAGAGCAACTCTCTAAAGAAGGGGATATGGTTTTTATTCATGTACGACCCGATAAGAGTTCTTTATCACACTGGGAGAATTTAAGAAACTGAGTCCAAGGTATTGCGGGCCCTACAGGATCCTCAAGTGCCTGGGGCCTAGCACATGCAAACTCCAACTCCTTGAGAACATAAAGGTTCACAATGTATTCCATGTTAGCTTACTAAAGAAGTATGTATCCAATCCTAGCCATGTACTCAATGATCAACAAGTTGTAATGCCAAGCCAAGGAGTCCTTGAGCTCTGGCCAGATAGAAACCTAGACAGTCAAAAAAGAAATTAAGGAGTAGTACGCTCAAAGAGTACCTCATCTGGTGGAAGGACTATCTAGAAGGAGATGCCACATGGATTGACGAGAGTATTCTCAACCAAAAATACCCCTAATTCCTTAAGGGAAGGGAAATCTAGAGTAAAGAAGAGTAAGAGAGGGAGAGAAGTGGTTCAAGAACAACTCCCTTATTGAGAAAAGGCTCGAGTACCACCTCTCCCTACCACAAGTTCTATAGCCACTCCATCGATTGCCTCTAATTGACAAGGAGACCATGAAAGTCAAGACAAGGCACAGGAGGGCACTTCGGCAGTCCTTCGAAGGAAGTGAAGGTCGCTTCATCCGAAATGGCCGCAAAGCATAAGCTCTCCCAAGTAACTAGAAAATCTATGACTACGGGAGAAGGATCGGGCAAAGATGCCACCATCAACACAAACAAGTTATCAAGCGTGAACGCTAACTGGACACTCCAAAACCAGGTACCGCTATCATGTCTACAATGCTCCTGTGCACTTTTTCGAGGAACCACTGGAGGAAGATTCTTATGTGAACCCTTATGTATCTTATGACAAAGAGGGTTATCCCATATTGGTATACTATAGACCTATGCTGGTCATGGCCTTAGGTAGAGAAAGAGGTAGAGACCTAGGAGGGAGGAGCTCAGAACTAGGAGCCCATAGTATGTTGGACGTGTGGCCATCCAAGGCATATCTCACCTCCGTGCTGCCCTGAAAAAGAGGAAGAAAAACGAGAGTTCGTTCATGCATCTGTTGAAGAAGGCCTGAGCTAAAAAATGGCTCCAAAGCAAAAGACGGTTCAGCAAACACTAATCTTGCATCAAATGATGAAGCTACGGGTCAAGGAACCGCAACACTTATTAGTAACCAGGTGCATTCAATTAATTTTACTCTAGTAGAAATTATCTTAAAGGAACAATAAATGCTGATTGATTATATTATGTAGAAAAAAATTCTTCATGCTAAAATTCATGATAATAAGCCACCAATTATGTTGCATTAAAAATCATGTTGGAGATTGTACTTATATTCACCATAGCAAAAATTATGGATTTTATTGCACTAAAAGCATGTTATAGAATGTAACCATTTGCATAATAGACTTTGCATTGGTGCATACAAAAATTAGGGATTTTGTTTTTTTTTTTTTTCATGGAGCATTAAATTTTATGCACTAGCATTGGCATGCATGAGAGATAAAACGAATTGATAGATGTTTGCACTCTAGTGCGTAGAAAAATGATACGGATTGTCAAGGATTGACGTCTTACATAAAAAATATCATGAAGGAGACTTGCATCTAGGAAATTACGTCTTGTGATTGCAAGGCAGGATCTTAAGCATCTTAGTTAATAAAGAGATATTTGCATCCATTTCTGCAAGCAATAAATGCATCAATTTCTTGCTTCATTGCAAGTGCAAAAAGTTAAGTTCTTATTCGCTTGCATAAGTAGTATATTCAAATTCCACTTCAAATATAGAGAGAAAAGAATTGAAGGAGATAAAAGTGTTCTTCTTTTTTTCACAAAATTGTGTTTACACCCCATGATTACAATATGCATGATTAGAATACTTGTGTTCACTGAAGTATTAAAAAAATATACAATAATGAATATTTGAAAGAGATACAAGCTCTAATCTACTTGAGATCATGATGCGCATAATTAAACTATTTTAAATTTTCCAAGTAAGAAGGTCACCTCACTTAGGTTATCCCGAGGATTCTCGATCAATAGTTAAACCTTAGAGCGATATTTGTGACCCAACTATCAAGATGATGGAAACATTGTCTATAAGGACCGACCCATGAGACCACTCATTTCCCTTTCCATACTCATTGATGAGAGCATAAATGCTCACAAACATGCGACTATTCATAGCAAACTAGGATTTTCTATCATGGAAAAATAAAACCCCATGATAATGGTGGTCATCCAAACTATGGTAGAGTTATTCTTATCATACATGAGGTAGTTGATAATGATTTCTGCAAGGAAATCAAAAGAGAGATAATGAGAATAGGAGGGACCCTAAATAAGAGCCTATAGTGATCTAGGATGACTTAATTCAACTTACGTGAAAACTATAATCCTAGGGGATTGGGTACGGTTTTGTGGGGATAATAATGGGGGTGATAGTGCCTACTAAAGGAAAATTGGAATTCCTATTGCAAGGATAATCAAGGGATGAAGCATGGATTACTCATCGAGGAGTAAGAGGACTTGTACCTAGAATACCTTTGTCACGCGAGAGATATGGATGATAATATCGAGGATTTGATGCAAAGGCATCATGGCCAATCTCACCAAGGCAAGAAAATCGTGACAGGAATGTGGATTGAACTCGTCACGATACATCTCTCCTTGGATTAGTTTGATCATAGGAGGATGCTTGGATGCCAAGGGGGGACTTTGGCTATAAATCCCCGACCTTCGAGTCCTACTCAAATGGTCTACGTGACTCGAGATGGATTCTCGAGGCCTTGCTACTAGTGCAAGGGCGGAAACTTAGAGGAAAATAAGACGCATCCTTACGGGCTGTGGGAATCATCCTATGGACGGGACTTGTATCTCAGCTAAAATGTTAATATAAAGTTTACTTTCAAGGAATTTATTTGAATTATTTTCGTGTCAATGCATTAAATTATGTAAAGGAATATGTGGCTATCAAGTAAATTAAGGAAGCTGCTTGTATGTGTTACCACTAATGTGCCTTAGGTAAGTAGAAAACTAAAGCTATCAAGGGAAGCGGGTGGGCAGAACCCTCGATGGGTCTGTCCTATGGCAGGGTGGTCCTAGAGAACTGGGAGGCTTCTCAACATTCAAATCGTGGATGATATATTGACCTTAGATAATGTAGGGTAGAACCCTAGCTCATATTGTTTTAGGGGGCTATAATGGGAGTCGAGAAATATATCCCTCTCATTTCCCATTCTCTTTGAACCAAGTGTGATATGAGTGTGCCTCGGTTTAGATGCTCTACACAAAGTAGATCATCTAGAAGGCTGTAGCATGACTTGACCATTAGAAACCCATAAAGATTCAAGTCAATCCTAATAGGGTTGGCTAATATGCTTTATTGTAGAGTAGACTCGAGATTCACTATCTGAAAAACCTTGTGATATTCTGTGGGAGTTCTAGGTAGGGGCTTTTAGATCAAACTCCCGATGGACTATTAAAAGGTGTTGCAAACCAGGCACATTACAATTGGTATCAGGACAAACCAACAAACAACACAATCAAGATAAGAATAAATCAGGAAGAGTGAAGTGATATTATCACTCTTTTACTCACTTCTGGATTGTTGTTGCTTCCAGACCTACGAGGCATGAGTAGGTTCCTCATATTTCATATCATATTCAGGACTGCTATGAATTCTTCAAGTTATCATAGAAGAACCGACATGATGGGGATCCTGGATTGCCTCTACAACCTTTCACCGTTGCATAGGGAAGGGCGTTGGACTTGGAGTGCAAGTCACTACTACATAGATGGAAACCGGCTTGCCTATCTTCAAAACAATGTGAAGAGGCAAAAATGGTTGGAGGACTTAAGGATTATTAAGTTATTCATCTTCCATGAGGCACGTGTGAATTGGATCCTACACATTGGACACCGATAGGTAGAAGAGACTTGCTACATCTATGAGGAGGTGGTCAAAGTCTTGCCAACAGATAGAATTAAAGTAATGGGCTAAAACAAACATCATGGCTATCAAAAACAGGGATTTCCTAAACTTCCCATGACTTACCGCTTCTTGAGAATCCATTCCCCAAACCCATATTACTATTCTGTACCTGTAGCTAAATCCAATAAAAGAAATTATTAATTTGGCACTAGTGTATCTCTTGAAACAAAAATCATCCCATCCTATCTCTATCTATCCCCAAATAATTGTACTTAAGGCTTATGCCTCTTTATGGATAAATGAGACTTTTGTGATTATCTACCTTGTTGCCCAGTATTGATGAAAAATAATATGTGCATTGAGATAAGTTGTGAAGAGATATGTAAATGCAATCTTAACGTGAAAGTTTAAATTGAAACCAAATACAACCCCAAACACAGAATCAGAATCTTGTTCCCGATAGAGGCACAAGAGAAGAAGTTTCTTCTCAAACAAATCAAACCACCGGAATTGGGGATTGGCCGGTCCCCAACGATGCACACATCCATTGTGGAAAGGGCCAAGTCTCCTTCCGGAATCCTAAAGATGAGTTAGTTACACCTCAAGGAGAAGCTAGTAAACCAAAGATCCAACTAGCCAAGGCAACACGAATAGCTCAAGGGATAAGGAAAAGATTACCCATCTATCTGATCAAACTAAATAAACCAGAACAGGTAGAGGACTCCAATGAAGAACCGTCATGGCTAAAAGAGTACGTGAATGTATTCCTGAAAGAATTGATAGAATTACCACCGCCTAGGGAAGTGGATCATGAGATTAAGTTGATGCCAAGTGCTGCACTAGTTGCAAAAAGACCCTACAAGATGTCGATTCCTGAAGCTATTGAGTCAAAAGAACAACTCAAACAGCTATTGGACCAAGGATACATACGCCTCATCAATTCTCCTTGGGGGGCTCCAGTCTTGTTCTAGAAGAAGAAGGTTGGTACACTTCTCCTTTGCATGGATTATAAAGGCCTGAATCAAGTAACCATAAAAAATAAGTATCCTATCCCAAGGATAGGCGAGTTACTTGATCGATTGCAGGGAGCAAAAATCTTCTTCAAAATTGATTTGAGGTCAGGATACTACCAAGATCCATGTCAAGGATGAGGATATTCCTAAGACTGCATTCAATACTAGATATGGTCATTTTGAATTCACATTAATGTCCTTTGGATTGACTAATGCCCCTAAACACCATATTGGGGAATATGGGAATTTCCCATAAGTTTGGGACACGTGGTCAAACCTTTGGATTTGTCATAACTCAAACATTATACTCCAAATCGAGCATTCTATAGCTTAATAGATTCCATTTTTCAAGTGCTTTCCAATGATAGGTCACATCATATGGTTTTGAGAAACTTATGGGCATGTTATCTGGGTGCCACCTTTTTGGTATTTAAAAAATGAAAATTGGGAGATTCCCAATCTCACTAATATTGTGTTCGTGCCACATTTAATAGGCTAATGTGTGACATTTTTAGACCATATCTCGATGATTTTGTACTTGTCTTCTTTGATGACACCTTGGTTTATTCCAAGGAAGAGGAGGATCATGAACCCCTAGTTCGCATTGTCCTTGAGAACATGAGGACACACAAGCTCTATGATAAGAAGAAAAAGTGTGCCTTCCTCAGGAAATAGATTGAATATCTTGGGTTTATTGTGTCATAAGAAGGAATCTCTGTAGACCCTACAAAGATTAAGAATGTCCATCAGTGGCCTCCACCAACCACTATTAAGGAAGTGTGCAGCTTTCTTGGCCTAGCAGGATGGTACAGGATCTTCATTAAGGGCTATGCCTTGATTGCAACACCCCTCACAAATCTACTAAAAAAATAGATAGCCATAGTGTGGACGCCCACTGAACAATCAAGTTTTCATCAACTCAAGCATAGCTTAATGATAGCACCAATTCCGAAACTCCCTGACTTGAGCAAGGAATTTGAAGTTTTCACAAATGCTAGCTCACTTGCACTAGGCCTGTGTACTAATGCAAGAAGATCATCCTATAGCATATTCTTCGAGGAAGCTAAAAACCCATGAAAAGAATTATGCTGCTCATGACTTGGATTTGTTAGCAGTTATTCATGATCTCAAAATTTTGGCGACACTATTTGCTTGGCAACAAGTTCTCTTTGGTCACGGACCACAAGAGCCTCAAATGGATCTTCACCTAGGCTGACCTCAATATGAGGCAATGTTGTTGGATTGAGGTTTTGCAAGAATATGACTTTAAAATCATGTATAGACCTAGTAAAGAGAATGTGGTTGTTGATGCCCTAAGTCGCAAGGCATTCCTCAAATCTCTTATTATGGAGGAACCTTCAATGATAGAATCATTAGCAACTATGGTGTTAATGCCTAGTAACCCTATCCTTGAATTAGCTACGAAGGAAGCTAGCCATGACCCAGATTATCTAAAGATGATAAAGGAGATTTTGAAAAATGACCAAAACCCTAGACTTAAGATCAAGTATCAAGAATTATTTGTCAATGGGGGACTTGTCTATTTTAGGACAAGATTATGCATTTCCTCAAGCAAGAAACTCAAACAGAGAATACTGTGGGAAGCACATGACTCCCCCTTTTCACGCCGTCCTGGATATGTTAAGACCCTCAATATGGTCAAAAAGAGCTATCACTAGGAAAGACTAAAGGGAGATGTACTCAAATATTTCACGTAATGTTTGTCTTGCCAGTGTTAAGGAAGAGCATGTCAAGATGCCTGGGAAGCTGCAACCTCTTGGCATTCCTCAAATGAAGTGGAAATTTATCAGCATAAACTTTGTTGTTGGGTTACCTTCAGTTCAAGGAGGCTACAATTCAATTATGGTTATAGTAGATATGCTCATCAAGGTTGCACATCTCATTCTAGTCAAGACAAACTATAAAGCTTCGGATATTGCCAGATTATTCATTAAGGAGATATTCAAACTCCATGGGTTTCCTAGAAGGATCATTAGTAATCGTGACTCCCTACATCTCACTTTTGGAGAGGGATACTTGAGACCATTGGGACTCAACTTTGTCTCACTGTAGCCTATCACCCTCAAACCGATGGCCAAACAGAGAGAGTCAACCAAGTCATTGAAGATATTCTTAGAGCATATTGCTACCGCGAACCCAAGAAATAGATCCAATATCTACCATTGGTAGAGTTCACCTATAATGCTTCTTACCAACAAAGAATTCAAATGACACCTTTTCAAGCATTGTATGGGCATGACTTCCGTACTCCATTGAATTTTTCAGATCCTCCTTTATGGGTAGAAGCTTCCAAGGAAATGCTAGAGGAAATGAATGAGCAGGTCTAGACCATCAGAAAGACATTAGACTTTAGTCTTTCCCAGTGATAGCTCTTTCTAGCCATGTTGAGGGCCTTAACATATCCAGGATGATGTGAAAAGGGGGAGTCATGTGCTTCCTAGAGCATTCTGCATTTAAGTTTCTTGCTTGAGGGAATGCATAATCTTGTCTTAAAATAGACAAGTCCCCCATTGAACAGAGAATTCTTGATACTTGATCTTAAGTCTAGGGTTTTGGTCCTTTTCCAAAATCTCATTTATCATCTTCAGATTATCTGGATCATGACTAGCTTCCTCCTTAGCTAATTTAAGGATAGGTTTACTAAGTATTGACACCATAGTTGCTAATGATTCTGCCATTGAAGGTTCCTCCATAATAAGAGAGTTGAGGAACACCTTGTGACTTAAGGCATCAGCGACCACATTCTCTTTACCAGGTCTATACATGATCTCAAAGTCATATTCTTGCAAAACCTCAATCCAACAATGTTGCCTCATATTGAGATCAGCTTGGGTGAAGATCCATTTGAGGCTCTTCTGGTCCGTGACCAAAGAGAACTTGTTGCCAAGCAAATAGTGTTGCCAAAAGTTTGAGAGCATGAATAACTGCTAACAACTCCAAGTCATGAGTAGCATAATTATTTTCATGGGAATTTAGCTTCCTCAGATTGTTTTGAGGATAAGTAACCCGGTTGGCATCTATGTAGCAGTAACCTACACTCCAAGTCCAACGCCTTTCCCCATACAGCGGTGAAGGGTTGTAGAGGCAATTTATGATCCCCATCATGTCTATTCTTCTGAGATAACTTGAAGAATTCATGGTATTATTGAACATGATATGAAATATGAGGAACCTACTCCATGCATCGTAGGTCTGGAAGCAACAACAATCCAGAAGTGAGTAAAAGAGTGAAAACATCACTTCACTCTTCCCGATTTATTATTATCTTGATTGTGTTGTTTGTTGATTTGTTCTCATACCAACTATAACATGCCTAGTTCACAACATGTTTTAGTAGTCCATCGGGAATCTGATCTAAAAGACACTACCTAGCACACCCACACAATATCACAAGGTGTGTCGGATAGTGAATCCCAAGTCTACTCTGCAACAAAGCGTATCGGCCAACCCATTACGATCGATTTGAATCTTTCTGGTTTTCTAATGTTCAAGTCATGATATAGCCTTCTAGGCGATCTACTTTGTGTAGAGCATCTAAATCGAGGCAGACTCATATCACACTTGGTTCAAAGAGAATGGGAAGCGAGAGGGATGCATTGCTCAACCTCTCTACCTGTAGTAGGGTAAAGTCCAATTCCGGTCCCCTAAAACGATATAAACCAGTGTTCCACCCTACATTATCTAAGTTCAATACATCATCCACAATTTGAATGTTGAGAAGCCTCCCAGTTCTCTGGGACCACCCTCTCACAGGACAAACCCATCGAGGGTTCTGCCTTCCCGCTTCCCTTGATAGCTTTAGTTTTCTACTTACGTAAGGCACATTAGTGGTAACCCATACAAGCAGCTTCCTTAATTAACCTGTTAGCCACATATTCCTTTATGTAATTTTATGCATTGACACGAAAACAGTTCAAACAAATTCCTTGAAAGTAAACTGTATATTAACATTTCAGCTGAGATAGAAGTCCCGACCATAGGACGATTCCAACAATCCATAAGAATGTGTCTTATTTTCCTTCAAGTTTTCACACTTGCACTAGTAACAAGGCCTCGAGAATCCATCTCGATTCACATAGACCATTTGAGTAGGACCCAAAGGCATGGGATTTACAGCCAAATCCCCCCTAACATCCAGGCATCCTCCTATGATCAAACTTATCCACGGAGAGACCTCTCGTGACGAGCTCGGTCCATATTCCAATCATGGTTATTCAAAACCCTCTTGGATAAGGTTGGTGGCTAGCTAGGGGTGGCTTGGTGCACCCTCTAGGAATTTAATCTGATTCATTATACAATATTCTTATGAGAGCTTTGGTCTAACAATCCTTTCACAAATAGTACTCTTGTAATTTAAAAGCACAAACAATAATGTGGGTTGGTGCTCAAAACACCTTCTAAGGTGGAGTTTCTTTTTGAATGCTTAGCATTCAACCATCAGATTTTTCTTGCCTTGGTGACATTGGCCATGATGCATTTGCACCGAATCCTCGATGTTATCATCCATATCTCTCGCTTGACAAAGGTATTCTAGGTACAAGTCCTCTTACTCCTGGATGAGTAATCCACGCTTCATCCCTTGATTATCCTTGCAAATTCCAATTTGCCCTTAGTAGTAGGCACTATCACCCCCAATATTATCCCCACATAAGCCTACCCAATCCTCTAGGATTAGAGTTTCTACGTAATTTCAATTAATTCATCCTAGATCACTCTAGGCTTTTATTTAGGGTCCCTCCTATTCTCATTATCTCTCTTTTGACGTCCTTGCAGAAATCATTATCAACTACCTCATGTATGATAAGAATAACTCTGCCATAGTTTGGATGACCACCACTACCATGGGGTTTTATTTTTCCACGATAGAAAACCCTAGTTTGCTATAAATAGTCACATGTTTGTGGGCATTTATGCTCTTGCCAATGAGTTTGGAAAGAGAAATCTGTGGTCTCATGGGTCAGTCCTTAGACAACGTTTCCATCGTCCTGATAGTCCGTTCACATATATCGCTCTAAGGTTTACCTATTGATTGGGTATCCTTAGGATAACCTAAGTGAGTTGACATTCTTACTTGGACAATTTTAAATAGTCTAATTATGCGCGTCATTTTCTCAGATTGGAGCCTCTATGTCTTTCAAGTATTCATTATTGTAGATACATTTTTTTAATGCTTCAGTAAAGCAAGTATCCTAATTCATGCACATTGTAATCATGGGGTGTAAACACAATTTTGTGAAAAAAAAAAAGAACACTTTTATCTCCTTCAATTCTTTCCTCTCTACATTTGAAGTGGAAATTGAATATACTACTTACGCAAGCGAAGAAGAACTTAACTTTTTACACTTGCAGTGAAGCAAGAAATTGATGCATTTATTTCTTGCAGAAATGGATGCAAATATTTATTTATTAACTAAGATACTTAGGATCCTGCCTTGCAATCATAAGACGTAATTTCCTATATGCAAGTCTCCTTCATGATATTTTTGATGTAAGATGTCAATCCTTGACAGTCCGTATCATTTTTCTACGCACTAGAGTGCAAACATCTATCAATTCCTTTTATCTCTCATGCATCCCAATGCTAGTGCATAAAATTTAATGCTCCATGAACCAAAAAAAAAATACAAATACCTAATTTCTTTATGCACCAATGCAATGTCTATTATGCAAATTATTACATTCTATAACATGCTTTTAATGCAATAAAATCCATAATTTTTGCTAAGGTGAATATAAGTACAATCTCCAACATGATTTTTAATATAACATAATTGGTGGCTTATTATCATGAATTTTAGCATGAATAAAATTTTTCAACTTAACTAATCAATCTACATTTATTGTTTTTCTACTAGAGTAAAATTAATTGAATGTGCCTGGTTACTAATAAGTGTTGTGGTTCCTTGACCTATAGCTCTATCATTTGATGTGGGATTAGTGCTCGCTTGAACCGTCTTTCGCTTTGGAGCCATTTTTTAGCTTGGGCCTTCTTCAACAAATGCATGCATGGACTATTATGAAAGCTTGCTCCGGGTCTTTGCCCCATCACACACATCTCTTGCAAGGTTGTTGTTAACCTGGATTGTAGAAAATTACTGCAAAGCAGTGCAGAATTTTCCGCATTATGATGGTCCTTACACACTCTTTGGTGAGTAGCACCTAATATCCATAAGCAAAATAGACTTGGAGGAAAGGGGTGTGAAGGGTTGCTATGATAGGGATTCTTTGGAAGCTTCTAGAATTTTCTTCTCTCTCTCTCTCTCTCTCTCTCTCTCTCTCTCTCTCTCTCTCTCTCTCTCTCTCTCTCTCTCTCTCTCTCTCTCTCTCTCTCTCTCTCTCTCTCTCTCTCTCTCTCTCTCTCTCTACCCAGTTTAACAGGGGGTCAAAAGGGTATCCATTCATCCTGCCGAGGGTGGGGGTCTTTATAGTGAGGAGAGGAGGGATGGTATGGGGGTGATGGTGGCCTTCTCCCCACCCTCCACTTGGGCGGCCAAAAACGACCTGCCATCATGCAAGCTATCGCTACAAATTGGGGAGAGATAGTGGGGGTAACAGGAGAGAGGTGGCACACGCGTGCCCCTTGTCCTCATTGTCATCAACATTGTCTTCGACTTCTTCTTCTACTTCCCCTCCCTCTCGCCAGTTGCAAGAAATTTAAAAAAATTTACAATACTTTTAATTTGAGGGGGAGGAGTCCTATGGGACATGCAAAAGGGGGGGTTTATTGCATCCTTCCCCCCCTTAAGGGATCGAGATGTCCTCATCTCGGAGGGAATGGGGGTATTGTTGGTTGAGAGTACTCTCATCAATGCATGTGGCATCTTCTTCTGGATAGTCCTTCCACTAGATAAGGTACTCTCTGAGAGTTCTACTCCTTAATCCTTTCTCCCAAATGTCTAGGATTTTATATGGCCAGAGCTCGGCATTACAAGTTATTGATCATTGAGTATATTGCTAGGATTGGATACGTATTTCTTTATTAGGCTAACATGAAATACATTGTGAACCTTTACATTCTCAGGGAGTTGGATTTTGTAGGCATTGGGTCCTAGGAACTTGAGGATCCTGTAGGGCCCACAATACCTTAGAATTATCTTTTTAAACTCTCCCAATGATAAGGAGCTCTTCTTGGGTTGTACACGAATAAAAACCATATCTCTTTCTTTGAAGAGCGGCTCTTGCCTATTGAGATGTACTCAAATATGTCACGAAATGTTTGTCTTGCCAGCACATTAAGGCATAGCATGACAAGATGCCTGGGAAGCTACAATCTCTTTACATTCCTCAAATAAAGTGGAAATTTATCAGCATGAACTTTGTTGTTTAGTTACCTTCAATTCAAGGAGGCTACAATTCAATTATGGTTATAGTAGATATACTCACCAAGGTTGCACATCTCATTCTAGTCAAGACAAACTATAAAGCTTCAGATATTGCCAAAATATTCACTAAGGAGATATTTAGACTCCATGGGTTTCCAAGAAGAATCACTAGTGACCGTGACTCCCTCTTCACATCTCACTTCTGGAGAGGGATATTTGAGGCCATTGGGACTCAACTCTATTTCACTATAACCTATCACCCTCAAACCAATGGCCAAACTGAGAGAGACAACCAAGTCATCGAATATATTCTTAGAGCATATTACTGCTGTGAACCCAAGAAATAGATCCAATATCTACCATTGGTAGAGTTTGCCTATAATTCTTCTTACCAGCAAAGCATTCAAATGACACCTTTTCAAGCATTGTATGGGCATGACTGCCATACTCCATTGAATTTTTTAGATCCTACCTTAAGGGTAGAAGCTTCCAAGGAAATGCTAGAGGACATGGATGAGTAGGTCAAAATTATCAGGCAAGACATTAGGGCTGCAAAGGATAGGCAAAAAGCCTATGTAGATCTAAATAGGCAAGAGTGGCTCTTCAAAGAGAAGGAGATATGGTTTTTATTCGTGTACAACCCAAGAAGAGCTTCTTAACATTGGGAGAGTTTAAAAAGTTAAGTCCAAGGTATTGTGGGCCCTATAGGATCCTCAAGTGCTTGGGACCCAATGCCTACAAACTCCAACTCCCTAAGAATGTAAAGGTTCACAATGTATTTCATGTTGGCTTAGTAAAGAAATATGTATCCAATCCTAGCCATATACTAAATGATCAATAAGTTTTAATGCCAAGCCAAGGAGTCCTTGAGCTATGGCCAGATCGAATCCTAGATATTCGGGAGAAACATTTGAGGAGTAGAACTCTCAAAGAGTACCTCATCCAGTGGAAGGACTATCTAGAAGAAGATGCCATATGCATTGATGAGAGTACTCTCAACCAAAAATACCCCCAATTCCCTTCAAGATGAGGGCATCTCCATCCCTTTAGGAGAAAAGGATGTAATAAATGTTGAGAAATGTGCAATCACATCCACCATAGCCTCTTTATATGGAACAAACAAGGCAAAGAAACATACTACAAATAAAGCCCTAGACTAGGTCATGTATGCATGGTTTATTAAAACCACATTTGGTGATTACCATGGTCTCTTTCCACCTTTTTCCACCTACCAATACAACCTACTGTAATCCTATAAAATGCACTCATTCCCACACTCATTCCATCTGTTATTATCATTCAGTTGTGCTTGCATTATGCTTGGATAATATCAGTTTTTCTTCTTTGTCAATGCTTCTGCCTCATTATGATTGTCTATTTTCTCATCAGTGATCCTCCATAGCATGCATTCTCAATATTTTAGCATGGTATCAAAGCAGGTTTCAAGTTAATAAGTCATTAGCCCACTGATTGAGTCATTCTGGTTTAAATTTTTGACTCCCTCCACTTTCCCATGAATCTCTCACCTACCTCTATAGCTACCCACCTTCAGTGGAGGACCTGAATCTCTCTTCACGAGCCATTTTAGCTCGTATTTTCTTCTGGAGAAACCTTCCTGACTCAGGGCACTCCTCCTTGTCATCTCACAGCTTGACATTGTCACCTATCAACCCCAGTATTGCACGTGTAACGAATTGTTGCCCAGATCTGCACCCTTCTTGTTCATATTGCTCAGTCCGCCTCAACTATTCAGTTCACAGGAGCTGAAAAACCAGGTTGCCCCCAGAAAAACCCTAATGCAGACTCCATAGCCATTAATCTCAAAGCTCAATTTTTACTTCATTTTCCTACTTCCTTTGTCTTAGTAATGTCACTGCCTCTTTAATCTGCTACAACACTGATTTCTCAACTAAGCTACCACTTCGAATCGGCAAGAAGAAGATTCAACATCAAGTGCCAACTACATAGTATCTCTTAATACTAGTGTTGATTAACACTAATCCTCTTGTGTCCTTTGACACACTCAAATTCAACACTTCTACTAGAATAATCTCTTTTTTTTTTGCAATTCCAACATCAAATCAAGGAGGGGAAGACTTGGACTTGCAAGATCTTGAAGATCCCAAGTTCAAAGGGAATACTAAGTCACCAAATCACCTAGTATCTCTTGATACTAATCACCTAGTGCTTTGTGGCAGTTGTGCTAAACTAAAATTTGACTTTTTTGGAGCCGATTTGCTGTTGATCTTGCAATCTTAACATGGGCAAGGATTCATTAACATCTCGATTCAATGGTAGCAGATTTCATACATGGCAAACTAGGATCAAATTGATCCTAATGAAGAAAGGTCAATCACAAGTGGTCAAGAGAAGAAACCAAGGGAAGTTGCACTTTCAGTTGTATGGGATAAAAATGATGATAAGGCTCAAGCTATTATTATCAAGATCAAACTTGATGACAGCTACATTCATCATGTTGATGATTGTGAAACCTCTCACGTGACATGGGATCGATTAGAAACCCTATTTGGAGCTCTCACTTGCAACTCATTTGAATTATATGGAAAGATTGTTGACACAACTTGCAGGAATCAACTTGAAGATGGATGAAGACATTTGCATTGGAGTGCTTCTCAAAAGTCTTCCACCTGAGTTTGATCATGTTTCTACCACATTAATCAACATTCCAAAGCCAAAGCTTGTGGATATCAAAGCCTCTCTCCTAGAAGAGGAAGAAAAGATCAAGAACAAGGGAGAAACAAGCATCCTAAGAGGAGACCAACAACTCCTCTATGTGAAAGGGAAGAACAGCGTGACTTTTGTAAGAAAATTGGGCATATTGAGAAATTTTGCTACGCTAAGAAAAGGTCTCAAAGAGCATATCTTGCTTTAGTCAAAGAAGATGAAGACAACAATGAAGAAGAAGAAGATGATGAAGATGAAGAAGAAGAAGAACCCCAATAACAAAAGGATAGGACTCACCAGTCCCTCTTTGTAGCTCATTTTTTGATAGAATTTTTAAATTTTAAAATGTGGACTTGCCTATTGTTCCCACCATAAGCTCCTATACTCCTCATGTAACCTCTACACACTACAGCCTCTACACACTTAGTGAGGCCTTGTAATAGCCTCTAGCTTTCCATGTCTACACTTAGCAAGGTTCTACTCATGATAGCCTCTGTATACTCAGTGTCTTTCTTGGTTGTGATTGGGAAGGGGTGTTCAGAAATGTGCAATCACATCCACCATAGCCTCTTTATATGGAACAAACAAGGCAAAGAAACATACTACAAATAAAGCCCTAGACTAGATCATGTATACATGGTTTATTAAAACCACATTTGATGATTACCATGGTCCCTTTCCACTTTTTTCCACCTACCAATACCACCTATTGTAAGCCTATGAAAGGCACTGGTCCCCACACTCATTCCATCAGTTATTATCATTCAGCTGTACTTGCATTATGCTTGGATAATATTAGTTGTTCTTCTTTGTCAATGCTTCTGCCTCATTATGATTGTCTATTTGCTCATCAGTGATCCTCCATAGCATGCATTCTCAATATTTTAACAATAAACCCGCCCTTTTACATGTCCTATAGGACCCCCCCAAATTAAAATTATTGCAATTTTTTATAACTTTCCTGTCAAGCGGTAGGAGGGAGGGGAAGTAGAAGAAGAAGTCGAAGACAACATTGATGATGATGAGGAGGAGGGACACACATGTGCCAGCTCCCTCCCCTTACCCCCACTATCTCTCCCCAATTCGTAGTGGCAACCTGCATGATGGCAGGTTATTTTTGGCCGCCCACGTGGAGGTGGGGGAGAATGCCACCATCACCCCCATACCACCCCTCCTCCTCACTATAAAGACCCCCTCCCCCTCCAAGATGAATGGATACTATTTTGACCTCCCTGTCAAACTAGGCAGAAAGAGAGAGAGAGAGAGACACATAGAGACACACACACACAGAGAGAGAGAGAGAGAGAGAGAGAAAAGAAAATTTTGGAAGCTTTCAAACAATCCCTATCATAGTGATTCTTCACACACCTTTCCTCCAGGTCTATTTTACCTATGGATATCAGGTGCTACTCACCCAAGAGTGCATAAGGACCATCATAGTGCTGGAAATTCTACACAACTTTGTAGAAATTTTCTGCAATCCAGGCCAGCAATTACCTTGACACAGATGTGTGTGATGTCTATTTTACCTATGGATATCAGGTGCTACTCACCCAAGAGTGCATAAGGACCATCATAGTGCTGGAAATTCTACACAACTTTGTAGAAATTTTCTGCAATCCAGGCCAGCAATTACCTTGACACAGATGTGTGTGACGGTAGAGCAGAGACTGCCTTAGGTCCGAGAGCAAGCTTCCATAATAGTCTGTGTGTGCATATGTTGAAGAAGGCCCGAGCTAAAAAATGGCTCCAAAGTGAAAGACGATTCAAGCGAACACTAATCCCGCATCAAATGATGGAGCTATGGGTCAAGGAACCGCAACACTTATTAGTAACTAGGTGCATTCAATTAATTTTACTCTAGTAGAAATCATCTCAAAGGAAAAATAAATGCAGATCAATTACATTATGTAGAAAAAAAAACTTCATGCTAAAATTCATGATAATAAGCCACCAGTTATGTTACATTAAAAATCATGTTGGAGATTGTACTTATATTCACCTTAGCAAAAATTATGGATTTTATTGCGCTAAAAGCATGTTATAGAAAATAACCATTTGCATAATAGACTTTGCATTGGTGCATACAAAAATTAGGGATTTTTTTTTTAATTCATGGAGCATTAATTTTTATGCACTAGCATTGGCATGCATGAGAGATAAAAGGAATTGATAGATGTTTGCACTCTAGTGCGTAGAAAAATGATACGGACTGTCAAGGATTGACATCTTACATCAAAAATATCATGAAGGAGACTTGCATCTAGGAAATTACATCTTATGATTGCAAGGCAAGATCCTAAGCATCTGAGTTAATAAAGAAATATTTGCATCCATTTCTGCAAGAAATAAATGCATCAATTTCTTGCTTCACTGCAAGTGTAAAAAGTTAAGTTCTTCTTCACTTGGGTAAGTAGTATATTCAATTTCCACTTCACATGTAGAGAGGAAAGAATTGAAGGAGATAAAAGTTTTCTTTTTTTCACAAGATTGCATTTACACCCCATGATTACAATGTGCATGAATTAGGATACTTGCATTCACTGAAGCATTAAAAAAAATGTATCTACAATAATGAATACTTGAAAGACATACAAGCTCCAATCTTCTTGAGGTAATGATGCGCATAATTAGACTATTTAAAATTGTCCAAGTAAGAAGGTCAACTCACTTAGGTTATCCCAAGGATTCTCGATCAATAGGTAAACCTTAGAGTGATATTTGTGACCTAACTATCAAGACTATGGAAACATTGTCTAAGAATTGACCCATAAGACCACTGATTTCTCTTTCCACACTCATTCACGAGAGCATAAATGCCCTCAAACATGCAACTATTCATAGCAAACTAGAGTTTACTATCGTGGAAAAATAAAACCCCATGATAGTGGTGGTCATCCATACTACAGTAGAGTTATTATTATCGTACATAAGGTAGTTGATAATGATTTCTGCAAGGAAATCTAAAGAGTGAGATAATGAGAACAGGAGGGACCCTAAATAAGAGCCTAGAGTGATCTAGGATGACTTAATTTAACTTACGTGAAAACTCTAATGCTAGAGGATTGGGTAGGGTTTCTTGGCGATAATAATGGGGATGGTAGTGCCTACTAAATACAAATTGGAATTCCTATTGCAAGGATAATCAAGGGATGAAGCGTAGATTACTCATCGAGGAGTAAGAGGATTTGTACCTAGAATACCTTTCTCACACGAGAGATATGGTTGATAACATTGAGGATTTGATGCAAACGCACCATGGCCAATCTCACCATGGCAAGAAAAATCTGACAGTTGAATGCTATGCATTCAAAAAGAAACTCCACCTAAGTAGGTGTTTTGATCACCAACCCACATTATTGTTTGTGCTTGTAAATTACAAGAGCATTGCTTGTGAAAGGATTGTTGGACCAAAGCTCTCATAAGAATCTTGTATAATGAATCAGGTTAAATTCCTGGAGGGTGCACCAAGACACCCCTAGCTGGCCGCCAACCCTATCCAAGGGGGTTCTGAATAATTGTGATGGAAATGTGGACCAAACCCGTCACGAGAGTCTCTCCATGGATTAGTTTGATCATAGGAGGACGCTTGGATGCGAGGGGGCTCTGGTTGTAAATCCCCTGCCTTCATATCCTACTCAAATGGTCTATGTGACTCGAGATGGATTCTCAAGGCCCTTTTGCTAGTGCAAGGGAGAAAACTTGGAGGAAAATAAGACGCATCCTTACATATTGCAGGAATTGTCCTATGGATAGGAGTTGTATCTGAGCTCAAATGTTTATATAAATTTTACTTTCATGGAATTTGTTTGAACTGTTTTCGTGTCAATGCATAAAATTATGTAAAGGAATATGTGGCTAATGTGTTGATTAAGGAAGCTGCTTGTATGTCTTACCACTAAAGCTATCAATGGAAGTGGGTGGGAGAAACCTCTTATGGGTCCAGGGTTGTCCCAGAGAACTGGGAAGCTTCTCAACATTCAAATCGCAATGAGGTATTGACCTTAGATAATGTAGGGTAGAACCCTGGCTCATATCATTTTAGGGGCTGGAATGGGACTTTACTAAAAGGAGAGAAGGATCGAATCTTGGACTCGAGAGCTATGGCGGGAGAGCAAGAGCAAGTAAGAGAGAGACAATAAATGGGAACTCCAACAGTCACAATGTGTGACTGGGCCTTCCTTTATTCAAACTGTCACTAATGAATAAAGAATAAAGTGACGGTGACGGGCGCCCGCCACTTGCAGTGTGTAGTGGCGGTGATTGTCAGTGTAGTAATACACAGGCAGCTAGGTGGAGGCGCCTTTACCCCTAACAACCTCCCAGCTAAAGGTGAATCTGCCCTAGTGAGGAGTGAAAAGAAAAAAGACAGTACAATATGCACACATGTACAACAGGATGAGAAAAGACGTCATCTCATCCCACGCCCATCAACCTCCCGAGGAAGGCAAAGCGCTCTGTAGTGAGGCTTTTCGTGAGCAAATCTGCAGGATTCTAGTCAGTTGAGATCTTGACAAGGTCAACAGACTTGTCCTCAACGACCCAACGTATGAAGTGATACCTCACCTCAATGTGTTTTGTCTTCGCATGGAAGACTGGATTCTTGGCTAATTGAATAGCACTCATAGAATCCGAATGTAGTGTAGGGATAGCATCAATACCAAGATCAGCAACCAAACGACCCAACCAAATGGCCTCCTTGCAAGCCTTAGTGGCTGCAACATACTCGACCTCTGTAGTAGAAAGGGCCATGCATTTTTGCACCCTGGACATCCGAGAAACAGCACCTCCAGCATATGTGAATACATAGCCAGAAGTGGACTTCCTACTATTTGCATGTCCTGCATAATCAAAGTCAGTGTACCCCACGACTCCTGTATCCTGGCTGGCATAGCATATGCACATATATGCAATGCCCTTTAGGTACCTCATGATACCCTTCACGGCATCCCAATGCTTCTTGCCAAGTGTAGCCATATAACATGCCACAACACCAACTGCAAAGGCAATATCTAGACGAGTGGCTATCATGGCATACGTAAGACTGCCCACTATGGATGCATAGGGAATCTTGGCCATCTTGGCCCTCTGCTCATCAGTCTGCAGACAATCAGCCTGTGATACCTTCACATAAGAAGGCAATGGATAGCCAATAGGCTTTACGTCCTGCATGCGAAAGCACTCAAGGACTTTATGAATGTACTTGCTATGTGAGAAGTAGAGGAGTCCTTGATGCGTGTCGCATCTAATGCGCATATCAAGTATGTGAGCGACCTGTCCCAGATATTTCATCTCAAAGCTCTTCTTGAGCTGAGACTTAAGAGCATCTAGCTCATCATGAGCTTTCCCTGCTATCAACATATCATCCACATAGAGGACCAAAATCAATAAAGAGCCATCACGGGCTTTCTTTGTGTAAAGACATGGATCCATAGCACTCCTGTTGTAGCCCTATGACTGCATAAAGGCATCCAACTTATGATACCACTCCCTAGGTGCTTGTTTCAAGCCATAAAGACTTTTCTTCAATTTTCACACTAGGTGCTCCCTGCCAGGTTCTGCAAAGCCCTTAGACTGCTCCATATAAATCTCATCATGCAAGTCCCCATGTAAGAAATCCATCTTGACATCCATCTGGTATAAATCTAAGTCAAGCTGAGCAACCAAAGCCAAGACTAAGTGTAGGATGGTCATCTTAACCACAAGAGAAAAGACCTAATCAAATTCCACACCATGCTCCTGCTTAAAACCCTTTGCTACCAATCTAGCCCTATATGCCGGCTTGGGATGTCCAGGGGTACTTTTTAGCTTGTACACCCACTTGCATGGCAAAGCCTTCATGCCCTTAGGCAAGGAAACCAAATCCCAAGTCTCATTCTTATGTAAGGAGTCTATCTCAGACTGCATAGCCCTCTCCCAGGAGTGACTGTCACCCTTGCGCATAGCCTCATCATAAGTGAAAGGATCTCCTGCATCTGTAACCAAGACATAATGCATCAAGGGCTGAAATCTATCAGGTGGACATTTGTCTCTAGTAGACCGTCTCACGGTAGGCTCTACTGCCTACCCAGCTGTCTATTCAACACCCTGACCATGAGCATCTGCTGCAATTGTAGGCTGTCCAACTGGTTGTGCAAGAGCTCTCGGCTCCTCCTGAAATATGACCCTGCAGATCTCAACAACTCTCTCAAGCTACCGATGCATCTTGTCTTCATGGAAGACTACATCATGACTGCAGATGACT
Organism: Lygodium microphyllum; assembly: GCF_053477565.2. Lineage (NCBI taxonomy): Eukaryota > Viridiplantae > Streptophyta > Polypodiopsida > Schizaeales > Lygodiaceae > Lygodium > Lygodium microphyllum. The sequence continues at coordinate 63,280,060 of NC_141157.1, forward strand.
TTCCGCGCCTGCGGATCCCAGAGATAGTAACCCATCTCACATGCATCCCCATAACCAAGGAAAATGCATTTGACACTCTTAGGATCCAGCTTACTTCTCTTGTCCCTGGGCACATGGAAAAATGCCTCACATCCAAAGACACGGAGATGTGCATAAGAGGGAGGTTTTCCAGTCCATACCTCCTCTGCAACCTGAAAATCCAAACCACTAGAAAGTGATATGTTTATGACATGTACAGCTGTACTAACTGCCTCAGCCCAAAAGCTCTATGGTAGGCATGCATGGCTAAGTATACTACGTACACGCTCCTGGATGGTTCTATTCATCTGCTCAGCCAAACCTTTCTTAGGGGGGTGTAGGGGGCGGTTAACTGACGCTTAATACCCCTCTCATCACATAACTGCTCAAAAGCACATGAGATATACTCACCCCCATTATTTATCCTTTGGCATTTTAGCCTATACCCAGACTGGTTCTCAACCAATGCAAGCCATCTCTGAAACACAGCCAAGACATCGAATTTCAGGTTAATGGGATAAGCTCAAAATTTCCATGAAAAATCATCTATGAACGTAACAAAATTCTTTGCACCATCCATAGACTGACAAGCCATGGGCCCACAGACATTCGAATGTACCAATGCCAAGGGCTCACTCATGCGTGGCTTACCAGCCTTCTTATACGTAGACCTAGTCTGCCTGCCATAAAGACAATGCTCACATGAATCAAAACATGCATAATCAAGGGGTGGTAAGTACTGTAAACCAAAAAGCATTTTCATTCCCTTCAAAGACATATGACCCAAATGGGCATGCCAAAGAGATACATGTGGGATAGAACCCACAGGCAAAACCTGATCAAGGGAAGAAGCTGATACAATCAAGGGATAAAGGCTACCAGCCTTGGCACCTCTCGCAATCACAAGTCTGCCACGAGTGATCTTCCATGCAGAGTCTCCAAAACATACATGATATCCTGCATCATCAAGCGTCCAGCTGACAGGAGACTGTGTGTCAAAGCAGGTATATGACATACATCCTGGATAACAAAACTGCTGCCAGAAGGAATCTGCAGCCTAACATCACCAATGCCCACAATATCAAGAGAGCTGTCATCACCCAAGCGCACAGAACTCGAAACAGTATGGTATGAACGAAACCACTCTCGGTAAGGTGTCACATGAGAGGACACACCTGAGTCCAAGAGCCAACATTGCGCATACATAGTGTATATCTGTCATCTGCGAAGCACTAGAAGAAGCTGCAAGGATATAATCATCATCATCAACATCCTCAAGCTGCATAACATTGATCTCTTCAATTTTAACATTGGACTTTGTAGGCACTATGATACGATCAGAAGACTTATCTTGCACTTTGTCTTTCCCCTTATCTTTGTGCCTTTCATTGGGCAGTTCATGGCATGGTGGCCTAATATGGCCCTTTTTCCCACAATGGTGACAAGTAATATCTACATTCCTGCCATGGGATTTGCTGCGTGACTTCCCACGAGACTTGGACCGAGATTTCTGAGAATCCCGTCCACGGCCACTGCCATTGCCATGCTTTCCATATCCATCATTCCTGCCTCTAGCTGTCATAGCATGCGACACACGAGAGGCATCCAAATTCTTACAGTTAACCTCTTCCTGCAAAAGAGTACTCTCAACATAAGATAATTTCAAGGTAGCAGTAGAGGCACATAATGCAATGCGGAATACATCACATGACTCATTAAGAGTACCAAGCAAGAAAAGAGGAGTGACATCCTCTGCAAAAGTGACATCTTGCAAAGTCAAGTTCTTGAGTATAACATGGAACTAACTCAAGTGAGCAAACATAGTCACATTCTCCTTCATGCGCAGATCCATAAGCTGCTTCAGCCAATACATCTGACTCGCTGAACTTTTCTTGTCATAGAGATTCTTGATTTTATCCCACAACTGCCATGCACTCTGTTCTTCCTCAAATACATTGTAGTGAACCTGTTCTATGAGAGATAATACAATAGTGGACTTGCATAACTCATCAAGCTCAAGCCATTCCTCGTCTAGCATAGTTGCAAGCGGATACCCGCTCAACCTCAAAGGTTTGTTCTGCGATTTCTGCACCAACACCTACCAAATCTAGCTTTTCCAATAAGAGTAATTTGTACCATCAAGCTTAGTGATGTTGAAAATAGTATGATCAGTGGATAAACTCGCCATAATGCAGGCTGGAAGACTGTAGATAGTTCAAAACTGCTTTCTGTTTACTGTAGAAAATGACCAAAAATCACCAAAAATTGAGAGAAAATGGCGAGAAAAGTGTAACCAAAGCTACTTCCCACTAAGTACTAGTGAAAATACATCATTTTAGAATGTTTCAGCATGAAAAATCCATGTCAGTCCATACATATATGATTGTTGTAATAAATTACAAATTTCAGTAAATGAGAGCTAACAGTGCCAAAATCGGATCCCAAGGCAATCAAATATGACAGTTGATAAGCATGAATCCATCACCCAAGTATGTCATACAAACATCTGCCATTGAGTAGGCACACCCCCCAGTCAACGAGGCAAAGTGTTCCTGCCACTACCAAAACTTGACACAAGTAGGTGTCAGCTCACAAAGATACGGATCCAAATGTTACTTTGCCTTGTCTTCATTATGCCGATTTTGAGCACTGTGATCATTGTGTCATAAAAATTATTTTTCACTAAAATATTTGCCTCTAGAGTTAGTACATTCCGATGTATGTCAGATGCCAGGGTTATCTCCAGGAGGAAAGAAATACTTTGTCACATTTATTGATGATGGTACTCGAAAGATATGGGTTTTACCCTATTCATAGTATCAAGGATGAAGAGCTTAACAAGTTTTAGAAATTCTTGGCATTGGTTGAGAACCAAACTGATAAGACATTTAAGTGACTTTGCTTTGACAACGGTGGGGAGTATGTGCCCAAAGCCTTTCAGGAATTTTGTGATAGTAAAGGGATAAAGAAGGAGCTCACTGCCTCTCATAATCCACCCTAGAATGGAGTTACAAAGTGCATGAATCAGACCATACAGGACAAGGTTTGAACGATACTATCTCATTCTACATTACCTCATGGCTTTTGGGTAGAGGCTATTATGACAATTGTTCATCTAATTACAATAGGTCACCGAACAGGTCTTTGGGGGGGAGAATTCCTTAGCAAGAGTGGTCAGGCAAGCCACCTTCATATGCTCATTTGCAAGTGTTTGGCTGGCTGCAAAGCTTTTGTGCACATATGGAAAGAAGAAAGTAGCAAACTGGAACCAAAGTCTTGTAAATGCATATTCCTAGGATACAATGACAAGGGTGAGATGGGGTATAGATTTTAGGATCCTGAGAAAAGAATGATAGTACGTAGCAACAATGATGTCATCTTCCATGAAGATCACATGCATAAGTAGCCCGAGAAGACTAAGTTAAGAGGGTTATTTTCAGGGAGGATATACCTTTTAGATAGCTATTTGTGCCCAATGGGATAGCAGCATATACATGCTGTAAATACTCTTGAAAATGCAAAAAATGGTGCTACAAATGACCAGCAAGGTATTTCCCATGATACACCACAATTTCACCTTGAAAACATGCAGTTAGGACAGCCTGAATTGTCAGGAAAGCATACTAGAATTTCAAGATAGCAACCTCTACATGCAGAATTGCATACCCATATTTTAGGATAGCAACTTGTACATGCAAAACTACAAGCCCATTTAGGACAGTAACCTATAAATGCAGATTTACAGGCCCAGCAACCAACAAATGTAGAACCTTTGCTGCATAGGTCAACCCAATCTTCAAGGCAACCAAATAGGTTTGTTTATGGTGCATACTATGCTGCAAATTATGTCATCATCACATATTGTGGTGAGTTGTCATGCTTCAAGGAAGCAATGACCAGACCAGACAGCAAGAAGTGATTCAAGGCCATGTTGTTGAAAATGGAATCACTTGATAAGAATGGTACTTGGGACGTAGTGCAGCTGTTTAAAGGGTAGAGAACTCTTCCATGCAAGTGGGTTTACAAGATGAAGGTCACTTCTGGTTCTTCGCCAAAGTACAAAGCACAGTTAGTTGCAAAGGGATACAATCAAGAACATGGAATTGACTTTGATGAGATCTTCTCTACTGTAGTCAAGAGATGACTACTCTAATAACCATTTTGGACTTGGTTTACAGTTGAAGATATGGAGCTCATACTATAGATGGATGTAAAGACTACATTCTTACATGGTGATCTGCATGAGGACAAATATATGCAACGGTCTAAAGGTTTTGTTGCTAAAGACAAAGAGATGGTCTATAAATTGAAATAGAGCTTGTATGGGCTGAAACAAGCACCGAGGGAATGGTATCATAAGTTTGATACTTTCATGCAATCTTAGGGCTTTCAGAGAAGTCAAGTTGATCATTGCTTGTACACCAAGAAGGCAATAGATGGCAGCCTGATTATCTTGGTTCTGTATGTTGATGGCATGCTGATTGGTAGGGATACTCATGCCTTGGATTCATTGAAGCAAAATCTTCATGGCAGCTTTGACATGAAGGGTCTTGGTGATGCTAATCACATTCTTGGGATGCGGATACTTAGAGATAGATCGAAGGGGTTACTCTATCTATCTCAGCAGGAGTATGTATCCAAGATTTTGCAGCGTTTAAATATGGAGGGGGGGGAAGCAATCAGAGTCCCATTGCCTCCATATGTGAAACTCAATGTAGAGGATAGCGCTACATCTGATGATGAGAACGATAAAATGGTTGACAAGATTCCATATGCTTTAGCCACATTGGCAATTTTATGTGTGCTATGGTTGCTACACGTCCTGACATTGCCTTTACAATGGGAATGGTTAGCATGTACATGGCAAACCATGGCAAGAAGCATTGGGAAGCAGTGAAAGGTATTATGAGATACCTAAAGGCACAAAGGATTTGTGCATCTACTTTGGTAAGTAGAAGGCATCTGTCGCTCTCTTTACAGATGTAGACTATGCTAGACATGCGAGCTGCAAGAAGTCCACTACTACAGGGTATGTGTTTAACTTCATAGAGAGGTCTGTCTCTTGGATATCCAAGCTACAAAAGTGTGTTGCACTGTCTACTATGGAGGCAGAGTATGTAGCTACGAACCACTCATGCATGAAAAGAAGCCTTATGGATATCACATTTGGTTGCTAAGCTTGGGATTACTAAGGTTCTTGTTCTCTAGTGTGATAGTCAAAGTGCTATCATGTTAGCACAAAACCCTGCCTTTCATGCAAAGACAAAACACAAATAGGTGAAGTATCATTTCATCATAGATGTACTTGATAGCAAGAGCATTGAGCTAGTCAAGGTGCATGCTGATGATAACCCTACAGACCTTGTCAAGAAAGGTATTCCAGCAAAGAGGTTTGCCCATTGCCGCCAGATGATGGGTATTAGATAGGTATAGTCTTTTCAGCTTTGTACATACTTAGACTTAGCTGATTCTTTTCATCTACCATTGGGCACATTGCCTTTATGGGGGAGGTTGTTGGGATAAAGGGCAGTGCCCATGTCCACCCGTAAGCGCCAAGTTGTACATAGTACATATACCTATCTAAAATCATTATTGAGGTACACTCTTCAGTAGCACAAATCATGTATCTCTATCTATTTTCTCTCGCAACCTGTATCTCTACACACAAGCTCCATTGTAGTTAACTCAACACATAGTATAGCGCAAAGCTCATCCAAGTGGGAGAGAATATTGCCAAGAAGAGATTGAAGAAAGAGGATAGAACAACTTTGAAAGCAACTTGTAAGATTCCCAAGGAGAAGAATAAGAGGGAGTATTTCACAAAGAAGCCACAAGAGGTGTGGAAACTTCAACCATAATGGTAATATCCTATCCTCAAAGCAGATGAAATGCCCATTCTGCCTTTTGCTACTCAAATCAAAAGATGGATGTGCTCCATTTCCCTTATCCAAGAATGTATGGAAGAGAATATGATGATGAGAAGCATGGTAGATATAGCTTTCCCAAAATTCCAAATATCAATGCTCCATATGAGAGTAAAATCTATCACTTCTAGTTGCGTGATATGTTTCCCTCTTTCAATTGTTTTCTTAAAATGTGCTCAAACTGCCCAGATCGTGCATTCATAGTTACTTGCAATTATCTCTGCCTCATAGTCAAGCTCTTATAGTAGCCATTGACTCCCTATGAGGATAGCTTGCCACCTCTATTCTTTGACATCAACATAGGGATTGATCGCATTGCCATGGAAAGTCTTCTTCTTTGAGCTATATTGTTTCCATTTAACTATGTAGCCTTACTTGAGGATATGATGGACAATAAATTTTCCTAATGTAAACATCACTTCTATCCAAAATTTCCCATTTGCCTCCAAACCTTTCTTTAAGCCATATCTTTTGAGAAAAGGGTATCTTTCACTCACCTTGCAGCCACTCTCCACCCACGAAGCGAATCACTTGTATATCTCCTTGAAAAAGAAGAAGAAGAAAAGAATAGAGGGAAAAAGCCCCATGAAGATGTACTCACATTTTCACTGCACCTAGGGGTCCTCTAGTTAGGTGCATCCAACGGCTTTAGTTAGGTTCTGTAACCCCCTAGCCCTTTCCTCACTATACAATATCAAGGCACATCAAGGGCAAGACACCCCAACTTGCTCAAACGACCTATTACCCTGCGCTTAGCACCGCACAATAACTTTTCACCCATGGGGTCCTCAAGTATGGGACAATACTTTGGGATCTCCTAGTTCCACCTACACGTGCACAAATCACTACACAAGTAAGCTATCCATAGCCTTAGGGAGAGCACAAATTATCTTACATGATTTTTGCAACAGATCATTTGAAGAATAAATGAATCATCAGCATCCATGGCTTCTCCATCCTGTAATATTTCCACACGAAATATTAATGATTTTAGACCTTGCACATCCCGCTCAAGAGCAGCTTAACGTAACCTCCCCGCCATAAAAAGACCCTAGGCTAAGTACTTACTCCGCGTGCATCAATGAACTCTAGCCGCATGGAGCACAAGAGCCGAGGCTTGAAACCCGTAGTTCCACGCGGAACACCCTTCACAAGAATAGGCAAATGGATAATGGACAAGATTTTGCAAATTTTTTTACTATTAACCCCTCCCCTTCAGTCATTACATGGCAAGGGAGAGGGAGTGTGAGAGGGCTTGAGTAGGTGTTGGGGAAGCATGAGGGAGGGGAGCATGCAATAGCCACGTGTGTGGCTATCCCCTCCCCCCTTCATTCTATATGATCCCTCCCCAAGCTAAAGGGGGGGAGGAAGGAATCGTGTGGAGTTGTGTCGCTGCAAGGAAGGGAGGAAAAGATGCCATGCTGCCCCGCCTATGGAACTGGGCTGCCGCCATCAACGCCGCCTACTGCAATTGCTGCGCCACGTTGCCGTCTCTATCCTCACCACCATCATCATCATAATCATCACTATTATAATCTTCATCTCTATCATCATCGCCTTCACCCTCCCAATCATTTCCACTCCCCACGTCATCCTCTGGTACTTCAGAAGCTTAGAAGCTTCTAAATAAGGCTTCCATAAGCCTTGTTTACACAGCCTTCCCTAGTTTTTTTAAAACCACGTCTTGTAAAGGCAATTTCTACGCGAGGGGGAGTAGGCAGTTTTTGGGTTTGAATTGCCAAAGACTGGAGGGAGTTCGGAAATCGGATAAAGGCAAGGACAAGTTTGCGGAGTCAAGGATCTACGTCGTCGATGGATCCTAAGCAAAAGACGTGAGGCGCACATGCGGGAGCTTCCAACCCGAGTTCACGCGTGGACAACACTCCGAGTCCTAATGCCCAGGTTCCGTTAATGGTCTCGCATGAAAGGAATGCATTTAATCTTGTCTTTAAGTCGCGTAGTCAAGTTAAAATACATTGGGGAATTTATTTCCTTGGCCGATTTACAAGAATTAGCTGCATGTCGTGCATTTGAAATTGTTTGCACTTCCATGGTCAAGTTGCAATTGTCTTGAACGTATAATGCATAACTTAGAAGATGATATTGAGCTAAGAAGGATAGAGCTTATGTCGCATGATGCACTTACAAAGTAAATTCATGGTCGTGGTTCATATAGAGGATAATCTTAGACACCCATTGAATGATGTCCAAACCGTCACAATGCATGGAAAGGAATTACGAACTTTGTAAATTGCATGCGAAGACGGTTGCATTTTAGATCGGGTTAAGTGCTGAAGGAAGGATTAATTTAATGTTGGGCTCATGGTATTCGCTCATGCATGGAGTCCTTCTATCAAAGTTTGAATGCATCTTCATTGAAAACATTCAAGCTTTGATTTCGTTGCATCATTATAGTTTGGGGCGAGGGAAAGAAATGATTATTGTAAACCTTATAGTTGCATTGAAGGAAAAGGTTTATAGTCGAATTGCATATTTGCATGGAATGTTATATCTTACAATTATTTACTTCTCTTAGGAAAAGTATTTGCACCTCTAAGGAAAGATCACCTCTTGTCGCAAGACAATTAGATCAATTAGGTAAATCGCTTGTAATGGTGTAACTCAAATGATGATCACCTCAATGCGCTAGGTAGAGCTAAGCCGTGATAAAATTCTGCCTAGTATCGCACTCGGAAAACCGACTTAATATTTTCGACCTCAAAGGACCTACCCACATTCACGGAATATTAGGGTTATTTAAATGCCCATGCAAGAACGATCTAGGGTTTTTACCCTAAGAATCAATTGACCAAATACTAGACTTCCGTTTGAATTTAGAAACCCTAGGGCCAAACGTTGTCGGCCTAGTAGGTTTAGGGTTGGGTTGGGTCAAGAGGACATCCCAAACCCTACGCCTTGACCAAAGTACTCTTGACCAAGGAATATTGTGTGACGGGAGAAATAATCCCACAAGTTAGGTGCGACACTTATCTCGTGCAACAAGTTGCAACATCGCATGATTTTGTGACTAAATCGCAAAATAGTATTGCCACTCCTTAGAACAAGGTTGGCAGGTTCTAAGTACAAGTTTAATTTGCAAGAGGATGAGTAGTCATCCTGCTTCATCACCCTTCTTTGAGGCTGATTTGCCAAGTTAGGGTAATTATGAATTGCCTAGCAAGCAATTGACCAATCAAGTGAGGACAATGGGGTTGTCCAAGATTTATTGACCTTAATGTAAGGAAACCTAAGGTATTGATAAATTGGGTTAACAGGGTATAAACCCTAACCCAAGAACAAAGGGTAAACTAGCAACACAGCTTACAAAACCCTGGGGATCTTGCCAAGTTGCAATTGATCCCGGATCTAGTACTGGATGTATTCAGAAGGAAGGATTCACACCTTAGTAGTTGGCCGAACAAACGACCACTGGATTGATTGTATTTGTACAGTTAGGAACACTGTTTGTACTTCTTTGCTCAAGGAAATAAAGCTGGAAAATTTATTAATGCTTCAGGTTGAAGGCCTGGAGGGAGAGGCAGTATCAGTTACCCTCGATTGTCTGCCTCACCCTATCCAAGGGGGTTGTTAGCCGTGCCGGGTACATGGATCGAACCCGCCGCGAGAGGTCTCTCCATGCACCTAAATCTACATACCATATATCATTCTTTGATAAACCATCAGTAGTCATAGTATTCATAAAGCGATGCATAACAAATAAGTATTCACTTCTGTCATCATTGTTTTTACTATTGAATGCATAACTATCTTGTTGCTTTTTCCTATTTCTAATTTTATTCTTCTTTTTTAAGAAATTTTTGAAAATGTGACCTTTCTGGCCACAATGCCAGCATTCTCTATTATCATCAAAATTCTATAGTCTAAAAGAATCTGCAAGTTGCCCTCTTTGGCTCTCCCCTTCCTTGGGACTGTCCTCCTCTATTTTGTTATGCATGATAACCTTGACCACACAACCACCACCTTGGCCTCTACAAGCATGACCTCTACCTCTACTAGTACTATAAAGCACTTATTCAAACTTGTTCTTGCTTTGAAAAGAAGAGAATACAAGCCAAGGTTCTTCTCCTCAAGTATCAGTATAGAAATCGAGTCTGTAAAATTAGGGATATCATCCCTCACATTCATAGATGACATGAAGCCCTTGTATTCATCTCCAAGTTCATTTGCGCATGCATGGACAATATCATCATCATCAACTACAAAACTAATAGATCCAAGAGCTTCCACAATACTCTTGATCTTCAAGGCATAATCAAAATAATGGGTAGGTTCTCTTTCACTTGATTCAGCTCTTACTTGAGCTACAGATTTTTAGCCTTTTTGTATTTACTTCGAATAGTCTTGACAAATGTTGCCATGCAATATATGACTTTACTCTATATCTGCTCCCAATCTTTCTTAGCCTTTAACTGTTCTAGAGTAGCACTTCGTGTAATAACTTCAAGTGCTATTGTCATATCTCCTTCAATGTAATTCTAAATACATTTGTCCTTTAAGAACTTTGTCATCATGAACTTCCATACAGGATAATTGTTCTTATCAAGCTTCTCGCTAACAATCAAGTTAAAGTTGTCTAACATTTTTACAAAGTAGAAAACCTTGCAAAAAACTATAATCTACATGCAAGATGATACCATGTGCACCACAACTAAATACGCAACTTTTTTCACTCACTGCACAACAATAACTGCAATCTACAATTTGTATGCAAATGCCTTTTGTATTTGCAACCTAGTAAACACCTAAAACCTTATAGATTCAACATCTATCATCTATGTACCTATAAACAGCAAACATAGCCAAAACTATAGTATACTCAAATGCTATTGTCGGGAGCACGTAGGAGTCATGGAAGAATCTTGATGGATTTGAGCAGCGCTTCTATGTAGGTGTGGAGAGAGAGAGAGGGTTGGTTGATTGCAGTAGAGATTCATCACACCAACAATAGAGAAACTTCTGCACGGGTTGTTCTTTCAACGTGATGCTCTATCCCTGTTTATATATTATTCCGAGAGGGGGTAAAGAGAGAACGCTTGCTTTTTAGCATTTTAACATTATCGATGATAAAGAGATAACACTTTCTTTTAGCGTCTTCAATGACATCATCGATGGCATCAAATAGGGGCCTCTATTTTTGTAGTGTGAAGATAAAAATTTACGAATATATAGGTGAGCATTGTGCATTGCATCGTTGGTCGAGTCGCTCCAAAGCTCACGACTAAGGCGGTGACCAAGCCATAGACCTTGGCATCTTGGCCTTAGCATACTTGGCAATAAGCTACGAAGGCTTTGTTTTGGCACCATTGGTTGCATGTGAGAAGCTCCACTAGTTGTTGAAAAAGCTTCCCGGGAGGTCACCCATCCCGGCAGTAGTGTCATCACACCCAAGTGCACTTAACTGCTAAGTGACTATCCACTAGGCTAGTTCTTTTTGTTGTTCTATACTACAAACATAGTTTTAATAAGCTTGTCTTGGGAGAGTTTCCCAAGCCTTCCTTCCATGAACTGGCATATGATACCTCATCAATTATCTTCATAGTTAGAGCTAGTTTTAAAATGTGCAATCTTTACCATTTTGTTTTCAACATAAATCAATTTTTGAAATGTATATGCACATTGTTTATTAAAATAAACTAAGTAATGGGGACACTACATTCTTCCCTCCTTAAAGATATTGAGAGGTCCTCATCTCAAGAGAAACTGAGAGTATTCTTTCATAAGGGTTGCCTCATCGATCCAAGTGGCATCCTCTTCAGGATAATCCTTCCATTGTACTAAGTGTTTTCTTAGGATTCAGCTTCTTAGAGATTTCTCCCTTGTATCTAGAATCTTCTTGGGTTTCATTTCTAGAATTCCTTGGTAGGCATGACTATTTGTTCGTCATTAAGCACATGATTAGGGTTTGGTACATAAGGTTTCAGTAGGCTTACATGAAATACATTGTGAATCTTGAGATGGGGTGGAAATTTAAGCTTATAGACTTGCCTTCCCATTACTTTGATTACTTCATATGGTCCACAGTACCTTGGACTAAGTTTTTTGTACTTCCCCAAGGATAGTGAGCTCTTTTTGGTCCTTACCCTTAAAAACACCATGACATCACCTTTCTTGAATGTTCTTATGGATCTTTCAAGATCTGCATAGGACTTTTGTTGATCTTGAGCCACTTGAATGTCATGTTGGATCAATTGGATTTGTTGGTCCATCTCTTCAAGCATAACCTTAGAAGCCTCTACCTTGAGAGTGGGATCTGAGAAGTTTAGAGGTGTACGACATTCTTGCCCATACAAGACTTGAAATGGAGACATATTGATTGTTTGTTGAAATGCAGTGTTATAAGCAAACTCCACCAAAGGTAGATGTTCAATCCACCATCTCGATTCTTTTCCACAATAAGACTTTAGACTATCTTCAATGGTTTGGTTCACCCTCTCAGTTTGGCCATCAGTTTGGCGATGATAAGCAGCACTGAAGCATAGTTGCGTTCCAATTTCTTGGAATAGTCAAGTCCAAAACTTAGAGGTGAACCTAGAGTCTCAGTCCTGGTTATGCTCTTTGGAAATCCATGTAACCTAAATACTTCTTTGATAAAGACTGGGATGTTGTTTTGACTGGGATCAAGTGTGCAACTTTTGTAAATCTATCAACCACTACCATGATGGAATCATAACCACTAACAGCACTAGGTAATCCAATGACAAAGTCCATACTTATTGACTCCCATTTCATTTGTGGAATGTCCAAGAGTTGTAACTCTCTAGGAATCTTGATCCTTTCTGCCTTGACTCTTTGACAAGTCAAGCACTAAGTTACATATTTTAATACGTCCCTTTTTAATCCTGGCCATAATGATAGCTCTTAGAACTGCATTGAGTGTCTTGGCATACCTCGGATGTCCTAGAATAGGGCTATCATGTGCTTCCCATAAGATCTTGGCCTTCATTTCTAGTCCTTTTGGGACACAAAGGTGATCATGGTAATATAGACATCCATTGCTAGCACAATAATCCTTAATCTTAGACTTTTCTTTGTCAGAGCTTCCTCCTTAAAGTACCTTAGCCATGAGTCCTTCATATTCCTTATCCTAAGAAATAGCTTGGCATACAAGCTCAAGTACAGGGTTATCAAGTATGGATACGATTCTTAAGCTTTGAACTTCGACAATACTATTAAGAAAGGCTTTTTGGCTTAAGGCATCTACAGTAGCATTGTCCTTCCCTAGACGATATTTGATTTCAAAATCAAAATCTTGCAGTATCTCTATCCATCTTCTTTGCCTCATGTTTAGGTCATCTTGGGTGAAGATCCACTTAACACTTTTATGATATGTCACTAAAGTCAATTTCCTTCCCAATAGGTAGTGTCTCCATAATTTCAAGGCATGGATTACTACGAGTAACTCAAGGTCATGAGTGGCATAGTTGGACTTGTAGGGCTTCAATTTTCTAGAAGTATAGGCCATTGGTCTTCTTTCTTGTACTAGCACCCTATCGATTGCAAGTCCACTTGCATCAGTGATCACCTCAAATGGTTGACTGAAGTCGCGGAGTTTTAGTACAGGTGTAGTGGTTACAGCTTCTTTAAGTTTATCAAAGTCTTCTTGATGCTCAATGATCCAAATGATTATTGTATTTTTCTTCAAAATATTTGTCAAGGGTGAAAAAATGAAGGAATAATCTTTGATGTATATTCGAAACCATCCTATTAGTCCCAAAAATCCTCGAATTTCTTTTACTGTCTTAGGTATTGGTCATTCTAGGATATCTTTTACTTTGGTAGGGTCTACTGAGATTCCATTAGCGGAAACAATGTATCCAAGATATTCAATGCTATTAGTGAGAAATGTGCATTTACTCATCTTGGCATAGAGTTGATTTTCACAAAATGTTACTAGGGTGATCTTTAAGTGACCTTCATGTTCCTCTATTGATTTGGAGTACACTAGTATATCATCAAATAATACTAGACGGTTGAATGTGACTGCGGCATTAGTCAATCCGAATTGCATGACCAAAAATTCATAATGACCATACCTAGTGTTGAAGGCAGTCTTTGGGATATTTTGTTCCTTGATTCGCAATCTTGGAAAAAACATTGGCTCCGTGTAGGAGATCTAAATTTTCATCTATCCTGGGCATAGGGTACTTGTTCTTGATGACCGTAACCTAGTTTAGTCCTCTGAAGTCAATGTAGAGTCTAAGTGTTCCATCCTTCTTTTTCTAGAAGAGGACAAACACTCCCCAAGGTGAATTACTTGGGTGGATAAATCCTTGCTCTATCAGTTGCCTCAGTTGCTCCTTAAGCTCAATAGCTTCAGGAATATGCATTTATACGGTAGTTTTGATACTTGTTTGACTCCAAGAACCAATTTTATTTCATGATTAACCTCATGATTTGGAGGCAGTTGAGTCAATTCTTCTAGAAAGACTTTCTTGAAGTTATTGATCTATGAAGGCAGAGTTCCTTCATTAGCCTTTTCAACCTTATTCAACTGGATCATGTAGATTGGTTGACCTTTCTTCAACAATCCTTTCCTAAGTTAGCTTGCCTTGGCTAGTTGGACTCTAGTTCTTCTAGCTTTCCCATATCCCTTTACAGTTTCTCATTCCAAGCCTTGAAATATTATTTCCTTTTTAGCACATAGAATCTAGGCTTTGTTCTTCTTGAGCAAATCCATTCCCAGAATGCAATCGTAGCATCCTAGTGGTGATGCATTAGCTCTACCATTCCCTCTAGCATTGGCCATGTCGACACCACAATTTGGGTAGTCCCTTCCATAGGTGTTCATTAGGTGGTTCCTTTGGCCATTTCGAGCGATTTCCTTGGCCATAGGCTTTGCTTGCATAAGAGAATTTTTGAGAGTCATTGGCCTGATTGATTCAAGGCGAGTATCCAAAGGTGGATTTAGTCCTTTTGGCAGAACCTTGCAATGTGTTGAGATGTTGTCATTGGGGGTGCATATTTACGCAGACTCACAAACTTAGAATAGTATCCTTCCAAGATTAGGTTTAATTGTTGTAAGTTGTAGAATTCATTCATCTTGATTGATTCAAAAAGATGGGGTAAGATAATGTCCTTTCACAGCTTCTTTAATCTGCTCCCAAGTTTGGGAATCTTTTGTTACCCCTTTGTCTCAGCAAAATTGTTTCCACCAAAGCTTAACTTCGCCAGTAAGATGAAGATGAGCAGTCATGGATTAATTTGTAGCAATAGTTTGAGCAACTAGGAAATAGTCATCCATAGCCTCAATCCAAGCTTCTTCATCTTGCTCCACCTTGGGTCCTTCAACGTTAAACCTAGATGGTGGTGTTTGCCTTGAGAAGAAACTTCTTCTCTTGAAGCTCCTTGTATGTTTCATCAATTTGCACTAGTTGGTGATTCTAATTACCACACAAGCTGAATGTTAGATTTGATTTTCCAAGAGTTAAAGTACCTACTCTCTCTTATTCAACTTTAGGAAATAAGGTAATCTTTATTTATCAAAATAAGAAATACAATGGATATCAGTCAAGGTCTTCATGTAATGGTACATTTACAAAGTAAGGGGGCTTCTTATATGTCTCTAAGGCTCTATAAACTCAGGGTAAATGAGGGTATCCTCTAATGATAGAGTAGCCATTTTGGGCACGTCTCCCATGGACTACTATACGGTCAAGAGGTATAATTTGGATGACTTGTTCATACACCCAACGATGTAGGATCATTGTCTCCCCATTAATTGTCATAGTATAATTAAACCTTTGCCCTTCAAATAAGAAACATTGAACTAGTTTTAGTTCTTCAAGCCATTTCAACAACTTGAGATGGACCTTCACATCTTTGTACAAAGTTGAGTCTAAGTAAAAGCAAGGGTCATCCGGTTCCCAAGTTGGGCTCCAGTTGTAGCCCATTTATAAGCTTAAACAACTCCATAGACAAGTCTTCTCTAAGATAGCCATTACGCTCTCTCTTAATTCCAACATGTTTGACTGGCAAGTAGTGGAATACATGATCTCAAAAATCAATCGCAACACAACTATCACCATAATCTCATAACTCACACTCTTTAAAAATAATAACGATGCCTTATATTTATGAAAATTATTTACAAAGATATATTGATCATACTATGACCTACCAACACACCATCTCATGGATCCTTTCCTCATGAAAAGTATCAGGGTCTATACTCTCATATATTGGTGGATTCTCATGTACATGGCAAAAAAACATAATATGGTGGCTCTTGGGGGTAACCAAAACATCCCGTGCCAAAATAAGGCCTTCTTGGCACTACAATAACTCTATCATGTGGTACTATTTGTAGCACTTCTCGATATACCCACCAGGTTTCAGATATAGGCTCATCTCCAATGTCTAGTAACCGTTCAGCAAAGGCACTAAACAAAAGGTATATCTTAACTATCCTTAATCATTTGGGTATAGAATTTCCAGCACTATGATGGTCCTTACATACTCTTGGGTGAGTAGCACCTGATATCCATAGGCAAAATAGGCTTGGAGAAAAGGCATGTGAAGGGTCACTATGATAGGGATTGTTTGAAAGCTTCTAGAAGTTTCTTTTCTCTCTCTCTCTCTCTCTCTCTCTCTCTCTCTCTCTCTCTCTCTCTCTCTCTCTCTCTCTCTCTCTCTCTCTCTCTCTCTCTCTCTCTCTCTCTCTCTGTGTGCCTAGTTTGACAGGGCAGTCAAAACGGTATCCATTCATCCTGGAGGGGGAGGGGGGTCTTTATAGTGAGGAGGAGGGGTGGTATGGGGGTGATGATGTCCTTCTCCCCACCCTCCACCTAGGTAGCCAAAATGGCCTGCCATCATGCATGCTACTGCTACGAATTGGGGAGAGATAGTGAGGGTAAGGCAAGGGAGGTGGCACACGTGTGTCCCTTCTCCTCATTGTCACATCAACATCATCTTCGACTTCTTCTTCTACTTCCCCTCCTTCTCACCAATCGAGGAAAAGTTTTAAAAATTTTCAATAATTTTAATTTGAAGGGGGGGGGTCCTATAGGACATGCAAAAGGGTGGGTTTATTATAGAGATATACATACCCTACTGGGGTGCGTCTAAGTGTGTCCTCTCCAACCTGGATGCTCCTGGGTATATCTAGGAGGCCCCTATACATCTAGCATACTTGAGAGGGTAGTATTTCTTAGAGTAGCATCCATAGGAATGAAAATGTGGATGATTGAGCGAAATCTGGAGCCACAAAAGTAGATGTCCATATAGGTGTGACAAATCCTAGAGATGACAAGTATCCGCCAGACTGATTAGACTGAGACACTACATCAGTGCCTCCACAACAAGCATCTGAGCCACCCTCTCTTGAACTAGTACTTACGAGAGTGAGGAGTAGCAACCCTCTTTTAAACCAAGCATGGGCTCACAGGATCCAACTCTTTGTAGCACCCCCCAAAACCACTCCATCCATTCGGGGCCAGTCTAGAGCGTCGAACTTGTCTACTGGAAATCAAAACATTGGAGCATGCCAAAGCAATCCTCCCAAAATAGCCTAATGATGTTTGTGACAGTTTTCATATCTCTAATAAATTGGGCCATCTAATCCATAGACATGCATGTGAATATCTCCTATAGCTCCTCATCGGTCATGACTCATCCTACTCTTTGGGTATCGTCAAAGGTAACCTGCACAAATAGACAATGATGTAAGCATACTCGATATAAGTATTTAGGTAAAGCACGATAATATAACTATGAAAAAAAGGATGCTAATTAAAAATCATATACTAAAGTATCCTTAAAAGTGAATTATCAACAAATTGAGCAAGCAGATGCAAATATGACTTGGTCTATGGCCCCATGTCAATCTCTTGGCACAACTCGACGTAGACCTGTAAGGTCTATAGATAGGTCACCACAAAAAGAGGAGTCCACTTCATTCTCAAAAAATTAATGGCCTCTTGTCTCTTCATCTACATTACCTGTACATGTCTCTTTTGTACGCTCTAAGCCCTCTTTGTCTCGTCCACCCTCTGCAACATCAACCCCTCCACCTGCACTCTCCTTGTCTATGCTCAGAACATTGTTTTCATCATACACTTGCACACTCTGAGGAGTTGATGGCGTAGCATACCACCATTGAGATTGTCAAGGATTTGGATAGAAGATTACTTATTCAATATCACATATAAGAGTGAATCAACATTTGTGACTATTTTGTGTCATGGAAAATTTTTAAAAAGGTCATGCACCTATTCATAATGACAGAGCAGGACAAATGTGTTGCACAGATTTGACCATTTTTTTCTCAGAATCTATTTCCAAAAATCTAGATGGACCTTGCCAAATAGTTAACCTAGCTCCTTCCAATACCACTTTAAACCATTGTACATCGAATATGATCATGGAGAAGCTATGGTAATCCACTGACATAACACTTTGCAAGTTTCTAAAATACTTCATCTCATCTACTAAGGTATTTCGATCAGCGGCCCAGTGTCGCCGTCTTGCCTGAACTTTGCCATGACACCACAATCTATTGTGGAGAGTATTTTATCAATACGCTCAACATAAAAATGTTGCCTGTGCGACCACGCCACACTGTAGATTTTGTACTGTACATTGAAATGATTAGTTTAGTTAATCCACATTAAATCTAGATACGATAGCAAATAAAGGATATGGTAACCTTCGGACTACATCTCCTTGAGAATTCCCACTCCTTAGTAGAGACCTCTATCCCTTCACAAGAAGCTATGATAAAAGCTCCATGGAACCACCACATAGGCATGAATCATGGCATCTCCTTCATGCCCTCAGGATATCAAATTGGTTGATGGCATGTACTATGTCAAAATTTTGATCGCGCTTCTTTTTTATCTTTTTTGGCATGCTTGTACCTAGTGAGTCACTCTCGATGGATGCATGATGCAACATACAAAAATGATTCACTTTCTCCTCCATGGCAGCACCCATCCTTTTTTCTAATCCATTTCCAACCACCACATCTCTAGTCAGTCTATCATTGTCCTTCAATGACCTTAGCATATTGTTGTTTGAATCCACTGTAGCTACTCTAAAATATGCACTAATGCCTCCGATACTAGCCAACCTTCAACCATGCTATCTTTTGGCTGAGTTGAACAAAGCCCTTCAAGATTTTCATGAAGTTCTCCAAGAAAAACATTCATCACATATGGACAATGTCCCATAATCTCCACTTTATCTACGAGATGTACCAGGAGGTGAGCTTGTATTGTGAGTATGCTTGTGTGGACAAGCGCTTCTCAAAGAGACAAACCATCTCCATTGCTCCTCGCCTTGTGGATTCAGTAGAGGATATCTTGATCTCCTTCTATGAGATCCATTGCACTAAATTTGACAATCTATAAATCACCTCGCATATTTCTGGAGTAAGGCACCCTACGATCTCCCTGATTGGTGTAGTACAAAAACTATCAGAAATGGAGAAGCATTACAAACTGTCAAGACAAACTTGACATATCTTATGCCAATTATCGAATTTTATCCCTAATTAGTTGGTTGTCTTTAGAAAAAGAAAACCTGAGGTGAACGCATCCTACCCATCAGTGTGCGGATAGACATGATAATTTACTTCATAATGTACTCTTCTTTAGTGGATAGGACCTAAGGAGCGCGAGGTAGTTGCAAGTGACCATCAGTGCTGACTGTGGCCCTAACTGTGGCCAAAGCACCTCTATCTTGCCTATCTCCTTTAAATCCATTCATGCCCCTACAATGTCTCTCTTTCCTATCATATGGTCCCACAATAAGCTACCCACATTCTTGAATATATGCATGGAATCCAATAAATCATTGATCTATAAGTGAGTACAATACGAAAACTTGTAGAAAACTGAGAACATTTTCATTCCGTTTGGATGTGACTCATTGTGGACCATTTTCAACTCATACTAGCTTTGGGTATTCATTTGTGCTAGAGGTTGTTCAAGAAAACCTTCTCTCAGTTCATGACCCTTTGGCAAGAAAGCGGTGTGTCCTTGATATACCATCTTCTTCATGGTCTGACCTTTGAGAGTCTAACTATGGTACACACAATGGACATGCATGATAACTTGAGCTAGCTAGACCTATCACTCACAACACTCCTATCTAGTCAATATAAAATTGAATGAGCTATGTTAGATATCACCAACAAGAATGGAATCCCACTTACTTGAGCACTCTCCAAATCCTAGAAAGTCATGCATTGTCCATATGAGAATGGCTCGTATATTAGTGGATCTTCAACCATTGTGCTTGCTCATGTCTTCCACAGTGACCTCCTCCTCCCACAAAAACTTGAGCTCATCAACTAATAAATGGAGGTAGGCGTCCATGTTCTTGACTTTGTAGTGCCCAGGAACAAGAAAGCTAAGGATTAGGTGTCCCTTCTTCATATAAAGCCATTATGGCAAGATGTTGCAGTTAACAAGGATTACAAGCCACACACTATAAAAAGTTGAGCGGAGATCAAATGGATGGATTCACACCATCCATAGTAAGATTGAGACAAAGATTCCTTGGCTCTCGTGCAAAGCTTGAAAACATAGAGTCAATGTGACTCCATGCATGTAAATTTATTGATATTCATTGGACTCCATCTGTGGATCTATTCTATGTATGCCACATTGTCAAGCTTGCCATGCTCAACGTATAAAACATATGACATATATACAATATAAGTGAAAAGTGTTAAGAACCTTTTGAGGGATGGTTTACCCTTGTCTTGTCGATACTCATGAGCACCACACTTTGGACATGTCTCCATTGTACCGTAGTCTCCTTGAAACAACACACAATCGTTGACACATATTGTTATAGTCCATACCGAGCTTTTGTAACACCAATCGTACATCATCATGAGACTCACACATCATGTTTTCAAGTGGTAATATATGATACTCTAGCAACCTTTAAAAAAAATCACACATCATGTTTTCAAGTGGTAATATATGATACTCACACATCATGTTTTCAAGTGGTAATATATGATACTCTAGCAACCTTTGAGCGCTTGTGTACTTTAATCACTAAGATATTCTATGACTCTAAACATTATGTGATATATAAATAATATGATAGAGAGTTACATGAATGGTAGCCAAATGCCATGTAAATCCTATGTACCTGCCATGCAAATCCTATGTAGATCCAAATAGGCACATAAGACTAACATTATAGGAGTCAATCTACATGCCCATCCCATCAAACAATACAAGATAATTGGCATATCATGAGATTATCTGGCCATACTATTGTATATTATCCATATATTCACATATCATATTAAATTAAATTAGAATTTTTTCAATATAATGACTTTTTTACTTGGTTACACTCACATTGCTCCACCCGTACTTTGCCTGCACACTTAAGAGTGCAAGCAACCTCTTCTCTATTTTAATCTCTACTTATCTTTCTCAATCTCCATTCTTATATTTTCCATCATTTCTTTTCTCCCTCTCCTCTTTATTTCTCTCCCTACCCCCTTTCTCTCTCTCTTTCCCATTCTTTGTTTGCCTCCTTTCATCTCATTATTTCTCTCGCTCATTGTTTATCTCTCTCTCTATCATCTCTCTGTTTCTCTCAATTCCTTAATTTCTCTCTTTCCTCTTAATTTCTCTCCTCACCCCTCTTTATCTCTCCCTTTTCCTTTCTTTGTTTGCCTCCCCCCTCTTTCTCCCATTGTTTCTCTCTCTCTACCACCTCTCTACTTCTCTCCATTCCTTTTCTCTCCCCTTCTCTTTACCTTTATCTATTTTTACATATCCTCCTCACTATTTCTCTCCCCACTCTTCTTTCTTTCCCTTTTCCTTTATTTGTTTTCCTCTCTCCATCACTCTTTGTCCATTCCTTTTCTCTCCTTGTCTCTCTGTCTTTATCTATCCCCCTCTCTATCTCCTCACCTCTCTTTCTCTCTCTTTTTTCCTTTTTTTATTTTCCTCCCTTCATCCTTCTTTATTTCTCTCTTCCCCCTCTCTTTCATTGTTTCTTTCTCTTCCCTATCTTTCCTTCCCACTCTCACTTCTTCTATCTTTTCCTTTCCCTCCCTTCTTCTTCCTTTCTCTCTTTCCCTCTTCACTCTCACTCTTCAACGCAGCAAGACGGTGGTGGTGAGGACCTCTCTCTCTCTCTCTCTCTCTCTCTCTCTCTCTCTCTCTCTCTCTCTCTCTCTCTCTCTCTCTCTCTCTCTCTCTCTCTCTCTCTCTCTCTCTCAAGGTGATGAGCTCTCTTGCTCTCTCTTTCACTCTCTCTTGAAAGTGTTTGTAGCACAAATGTCATGCTCAAGTTTTTTACCTTTTTTTCCTTAGACTTCCATCGCTATTTTCATTACAATTAGCATCAGTAAGAGTCGCTATTAGCATCGCAAATTGCGGCGCCACTATTTTGCATTATAAATCACCGTTGCTATCACCCCATTCTCTTGTAGTGAATGTGAGCTCTTACCCTTGGTCAACTTTGGGAGGACACTTGACGTAGTAAGTCCCAATTGTTGGAACCAAAAATGTGCATGAGGCTGGCTCTAGGGCTCTATCCAAGCTCCTATGCTTACCAAACCACCCTCACCGCCTCACCATGACCAGGAGCGTCTAGAGGCTATATACTAATCTAGATAAATCATGCGTTTATATTGACATGTAGTCCAACAATCTTGCCCCTTTGTAACTTTGATAGAGGGAGTAAACCACACATATAGGGAACTAGCACCTTGTTATACACACACAAAGCATCCCCTAGCCAATTGTTATGGCTCCTACAACTCTCCTACACCCTGAGGATTGACCCTAATAATGCACTGTCTAAACATAAAATACCATCATAATATTATCCACTGTTTTGATAAAGTGTTTCAAGATATATTTTTTTTTCCTTACATAATCGGTCCCTAAAGAAAATTGTACTATCTTACAGCTTAGGGATCTTCACACTCTCAATCATTGGTCAATAATTTTAGCAATCAATTGCAATGTATCTAGGAGACTTTCTCTTTCTTGATACCATATATAAGAATACAAATGCAAGGTGTAATGCCATATAATACTCAAACAAATTAACCACAAATCAACCAATGTGTCATATAAAAAATATTCTTTCAATGATTTTGTTTCTAATGTATTGCTTCATTGATTAGAAACAATACCAAACTAATATTATTGTCCCTTTAACAATATTAAAAAAATCCTATATGCTTCATTTCAATGCACAATAACTTATATTTTTATATAAAATTCTTGACATTTTAGCTTCTCTATGTATTTATGTATTATGTAGAGTATTTTCTATGTTTCACAACCTTTTTTTCATAAAAATACCCTTGAAATGACCACTTCAATAAACAAATGGATGTAGATTAAAGCAAACCTCATGCTCTATAGCCATTATACACTCACAAACATTTCTCTAAATGTTAGCAAATTTTTTCACTCTTAAACCTGTTTTTCATCAAAAAATCCATGTTTATGATTTTTAATCATTTATTTTAATATTAATGGCTATTTTTTATCAAATTTATAAAGCTTATGTAAATTATGACTCAACATTATATTCAATATAACTCCATAGGAACACCATTTAAATCATAAAACCCATAAAATTATCATTTTTCTACTTAATCTTACATTGCAGGTTTTATGAGTTCGATTTTCATTACGTGAATTACTAAAAACTACTAATTATTTTATAATTTTAGACATATTCAAGTACATTGTCTCATGATCGAAGCCTCCCACTTTTCTCGATTGGGTTTGCTTTAGTTTTCTAATTAGCAAAACATACTACCACGTTATTTGGATATATAAAAAAAAACTTGCTTTTATTACTCCGTTAAACTGGGTCAATTAAGCTCAATCTTTAGCACATAACAAACAATTTGAAAATCACATACTTTATTTCATAATAACAAGCAGAACCATTACTCCACAGAGTGGTACAAAACCGTCTTTCCGTAGAAAGACACTGTCCAACCTAGGATAGGACCTTCCAATCCCTCAGGATTGGGTTGTATGTGATCACACTCCGTTCGCAGTCAACAGGGAATTTACTGGCTCAAAGCCCCTCTAAGCTTCCCTAAGCCTCAAGAGCTATCCTACATAGCAGGGGCACTTATTACTCAGCCCTTTGCCCTCTCAAGCAAGTGCTCGAGTAATCTAAAACCAAAAACACCTACCTCCCTCAAGAGCATAGGACCCCCACCTGCATGTGAGTTTTTCCACACTCTGCAGAGTGTTAGGAAGCATTGAGTTGGGGACTCCAATATCCTGAACCACCACAATCCACAACTTGTCTAGCTGATACAAGCCTAGAATCATAAGAGACATAATTTATCATTCACAAATCCAAAAGCAATCATAACCATAAAACATTTTTAACACACTTGTCAATGTATGTGATGCATAGAATCTATCTTCCTCATCAATTCATGTGTTCTTTCCTAAAAAGTAATTGATAATACTAACATGCTTTTGTAAGTTTAAGTACATTCTAACTAATTGTAATCTATGTAATAGACTTATCCTTTGGGCTTTTCTAACATTACTAACTTATCCCTCATTTTATCGTAAGATGCAAAAAAGCAATAGAAAATTTAAGAAGTTATAGATAGCTTAAAAGTAATCATTTTTTAATGTACTAAACTCGATTATCTTTATTCGGCCATCCATCGTAATTACGGGTTATGGCCGCAACCTCGGTTTATTGTGGAATAACCGGTCCTTCGGGTTGAATGGATTCAGGGATAACTTTCGCTTGCGCTACTACTTCCTCATATTGGGGAGCTCTCCAAGCATGACCTCGCTCAACATCTCAACATCTCTTGGGAGCCATGGAAGAAGCTTGATGGATTTGTGCAGCGCTTCCACGTAGATGTGAAGAGAGAGAGAGAGGGTTGGTTGATTGCAGTAGAGCTTCGTAGCGCTAATAGCAGAGAGACTTCTACACGATTTGTTATTTCGACGTGACACTCTACCCCTATTTACATAGTAATCCCGGGGAGTAAAGAGAGAATGCTTGCTTTTTAACATTTTTGATGGCATCATCGATGACATCAGAGAGGGGGCTCCGTTTTTGCAGCTTGAAGATAAAAATTTGCGAATATATGGGTGAGCACCATGTGTCGCATCGTCGGGCACTCACTCCAAGGCTCATGACTTAAGGCTTCTTGGCCTTGGCGTACTTCGCAATAAGCTACAAAGGCTTCGTTTTGGCGCCGTTGGCTGCACGTAAGAAGCTCCCACTAGTTGTAGGAAAAGCTTCTCGAGAGGTCACCCATCCCGACGGTGTTATCACCCAAGTGCACTTAACTTCCAAGTAACTATTCTCTAGGCTAGTTTTTTTTGTTGTTCTATACTACAAACATAGTTTTAATAAGCTTGTCTTGGGAGGGCTTCCCAAGCCTTCGTTCAATGAATTGGCATATAATACCTCATCAATTATCTTTATAGTTAGAGCTAGTTTTAAAAATCTGCAATCTTTACCATTTTGTTTTCAACATAAATCAATTTTTGGAATGTATAAGCACATTGTTTTTTAAAATAAACTAAGTAATGGGAACATTACAATCAGTGCAACTATTGAAGCTTTTTATTCACCTATTTTATTATATCATCTTGCTTCCATTGTTGAGAGTGAATGAGAGAAAGTGAGTGAGAGGTGTCTTGAGCGAGGGACTGAGGGAAAATGAAGCTCTTCGTCATCTTCTTGATTTTCTCTTCTTCTCTACTAGCTTCTCAACTCATTGGTGTGCTCTATGGTGGAGATGAAGGGGCAATGGTATTGGATCATATTGATTATAGTAGTCATAGAACTATCTTCGAGCCTTCGAAAAGTAAGACTGGTCACTACAGCATGAAGCTAGTCTTGTGTTCTTGCTTTCTTGGTTAGGAGATAAGAATGCTTGGTTAGTCAGAGTGGAGTATTGAGAAACAAGGTGAGAGATTGTCACCAAAGTGAACTGCAACTTCTGAAGCAATAGAAGTCTGTCCAAAGTCCCGACTATTGGTGTGTTTGGATCAACATAAGGTGATCCAATAACCTTGCAAATCCCATCTCTCTCAAGTCTAGGTCAATGTAGGCCATGTGATGAAGGTGATCCAATAACATTTCCTTAGCTCATAGGATATTGTCTTAAACTTTGTGCCAAAGTCTAGGTTTTAAGGCCAGACAAACAAGTTCATCAAGAATAAAACTTATTTGTAAGAAACAACAAAGAGCTAGGATGAACAAATGGTCAAAACTTGCAAGAGAACAAAAGTGAGCTATCAAGCCAACCTAGAGCTAAGAACCACAATTGCATGTGCTTGCACAATAGCTTAGAGATCCTAGCTGCCAAGAGGAGTCCTAGTTCTTAATGCACCTTAGAGGAGCCGAAAATCGAAAACACTCCTATTTCTCTACTGATTGATAGAGAATCATCTACCTTGTAGACCAATCGACAACTAAACATAGCCAACACCATGGAGAGGCACATGAGAAATGTCTAGCAGTAAAATGCATAACAAGTTCCTCATGGTATTGTTTTTTTCTCACAAAGCAAAGATTAGGCTAAACTAATTGCTAAAACCTTTCTTTTAGTTGCAACGAGATCTATAATATTACCAATTTCTCATGCTAGACTTGGTGAAGAAAGGTGGTTTGATAGATCTTTTGAAATAAGCCCTATGCCTTAAGACTATTGAATACTCAAGAGTATTGCTTGTTCTCCTAAAGAGTGGTTGATTGAGTAGTGAAAATCAACATTAACAAATACATCGAGAAGTAATGTCAAGCAACTTATTACATTTGGAAAAAACTTCAAGCTTTTAGAGTCATAAACCTAGGGGGATACAAGGACGACCAAGAGGTGCAAATTCTAAGAAAAGACTTTGGGATTCTCAAGGTTCAAGGTTCTGTATCAAGTTTGAAAAATGTTTTCCATGAACATTGGTGAAGATGCATCATGATTCATAGATTCTTCAAAATCTTAAAAGCATTGAGGATTTTGATATGAATTACACATGTAGATCAATTTAGGCATATTGAGGCTTATATGATAAAGACCAAATAAACTCTTATAAAAGATGTTAGGTAAAGAAAGGACTCACAAAAGAGTGATAGTAAAGGGCCAAAAGAGTAGCACTCATCTATGCAAAAAATGGGGGTTTTAAGAAACCCAAATATATGGGAAAGCTTGTTGTTGCTTAAATTAAACCTTACTAGCATTTTGCATGCGAGGAGGCGCACAAAATGCTAGACCGCTTTGCGGTAACTTCACTACCCCAAAGCGATAAGCGAAGTTGCTATGCACTCAACAATCCATTTCTCGTCTTTCTCTCTCCACTTTTCCCTCCCTATTTCTAATTTTTTCCTTCACCCTCTCTCATCTTTCTCTCTCCACTTTTCCCTCCCTATTTCTAATTTTTTCATTTACCCTCTCTCTCTCTCTCTCTTACTCTTCAATTTCGTATGTCTAATTTTCTATCTCTGCCTTCTACTTTAATTTATTTTTTCTCCTCTCATGGTTCTCTCTATCCTTTTTTTCTCTCCCTCTCTCTCTCTCTCTCTTCCTTTTTTCTTCTTTTCTCTCTCTTCATTCTCTTTTTTTAAAATTTTTCTTTTCTCTCTTTTAAATTTTATATTTCATCTCTCTATTACTCTCTCTCTCTCTCTCTATTTATATTCTCTCTTCTTCTTCTTCTTCTTTTCTCTTTGCTTTTCTTCTCTCTACGTTTTTCATTTCTCTCTCTCTTTTTAAATTTTATATTTCCTCGCTCTATAATTCTCTCTCCATGTGCCCTCTCTCTCTCTCTCTCTCTCTCTCTCTCTCTCTTTATTTATATTCTCTCTTCTTCTTCTCTTCTCTCTACATTTTTCATTTCTCTCTTTTTAAATTTTATATTTCCTCTCTCTATAATTCTCTCTCCATGTGCCCTCTCTCTCTCTCTCTCTCTCTATCTCTCTCTCTCTCTCTCTCTCTCTCTTCTTCTTCTTCTTCTTCTTCTTCTTTCACTTTCTTTTCCCCCCTGAATCTCTCTTAAAGTATGTAAATTTATCTTTTCCTTATATATAATTCTCTCTTTATGTTCATATTCTCTCTCTTCTCCTCTCTCTCTCTCTCTCCTTTTATTCTCTCTCTCTTAGCTCTCTTTTCTTCTCCTCCCTTTTCTCCTAAATTTCCTTTTTTTCCTCGCCCTCTCTCTCTTTTAACTTTTATGTCCTCTCTCTCTCTCTCTCTCTCTCTCTTCCCCCACTCTTAAAAAATATTTAAATTAAAAAAATCTATTTTCTATTTTCTCCCATCTCTCTTCCTCTTTTCCTCTTTCTTCTTCTTCTTCTCTCTCTTTCTCTCTCTTCCTTGCCTTTTCTTCTCTCTCCTCTCTTTTCCTTCTCTCTCCCTCTTCTCTTTTTCCTTTTATTTTTCTTCTCTATCTTCATTTTCTCTTTAAATTTTTTTCTTTTCTCTTTCTTTTAAATTGTATCTTTCCAATTCTCTCTATATATTCAAATTCTCTCTAGACTTCTTCTTTTCTCTCTCTCCTTTTCTTCTCTCCGTCTCTCTCCCCCCTCTCTCCTCTCTTTTCCTCTCTCTCTTAAATTTTATATTTCGTCTCTATAATTCTATTTCTTTCTATTGTCCCCCTCTCTCTCTCTCCTTATTTTCTTTTCCTCTCTCTTTCTCTTTTAAGTTTTTTTCTCTCAAACTCTTTTCTCTGTATATTTTTTCTCTCTCTCTCTCTATTTTTCCATTTACTCTCTTTCCCTTTCTCTCCCCCTATTTTCTCTCTCTTTCAAATAATGTATTTCCTCTTTGTCTCTCTCTCTCTCAGTTAAAAACTATATCAAAAAAATTTTACTTGAAAAAAAACTATTCTCTTTTCTCTTTTTCCCCCTCTCCATCTTTTTCTCTTTCTTCTTCTTCTCAAAGTGTGTGAAAAACTATATTTTTAAAATATTAAATAAAAAATATTTTAAAATATTTAATTAAAAGTAAAGTTTAAATGAAAAAATTTAATCTAATTGAGAGAGATATATATAAACTTTTGATTTAAAAAGAAGTTTGATTTAATTGAGAGAGAGAGAGAGAGAGAGAGAGAGAGAGAGAGAGGGGGAGGGGGGAAAAAAGGTTTAATTGAATAAAGACTATTATCTTTCCTCTTTCCCCCTCTCTGTCTTTTTCTCTTTCTTCCTTTTTAATCCTTCTTCTTCTTCTTCTTTTTCTTCTTCTTCTTCTATCTCCCTCTCAAAGTGTGTAAAAAACTATGTCTAAAAAACTTTAAATTAAAAAAAGCTTTTAAAAATGTTTAATTTGACTGAGAGAGAGAGAGAGAGAGAGAGAACCTTGACTCTACATATGAGAGACAAGGGAAAGGGGGGAGGAATTTAATTTAAAAGGGGAGGGGGAAAAGAAAGAGAGAGATTATCCATGAGAGAGACATGAGGGGGTTTTAATTTAAAAGAGAGAGACAGAGAGACAGAGAGAGAGAGACAAAGCCTAGGCGCTACAATGAGAGAGAGGAGGGGGGGAAAGGGCTTTTAATCTTACTACTATATTATTTTGGTTGTAGGTTCAGGAAGCCTCAAACCTCCAAAGGACTTCCCAAACCTACTCCCTTTTCCAAACCTCCTTTTTTCAATTAAAACCCCCTCTCTTCTCTTCTCTCTCTCGTATAATATCTCATTTTCTCTTTCCCCTCCCTTTTTTAATTAAAAGCCCCTCCCCCCCCCCTCTCTCTCACATATAATCTCTCACCTTTTTTTCCCTCCTCTTTTAATTAATTCCTCCCCCCTCCCCTCTCTCTCTCTCTCTCTCTCTCTCTCTCTCTCTCTCAATCAAATTTCTTTTTAAATCAAAACTCTCTCTCTCTCTCTCTCTCTCTCATGTTAAACTTGTTAACTTAAACTTTCCTTTTAATTAAACATTTTTAAAAATCTTTTTTAATTTAAAGTTTTTCGAACATAGTTTTTCACACACTTTGAGAGGGAGATAGAAGAAGAAGAGAGAGAGAGAGAGTAGAAGAAAAATAAGGAGGATAAAAAAAAAACAAGAAAGAAAAAAAGACGGAGGAGAGGAAAGTGGAAGGAGAATAGTCTTTTTAAATTGAACCTTTGTCTTCCCCCATCTTCCCTCTCTCTCTCATATGTAGGGCCTAAGTTTTCTCTCTCTCTCTCTCTCTCTCTCTCTCTCTCATATTAAACGTTTAATTAAACATTTTTAAAAGATTTTTCAATTTAAATTTTCTTGGACATGTTTTTTCACACACTTTGAGAGTGAGATAGAACAAGAAAAATAAGGATTTAAAAAATAAGAAGAAAGAGAAAAAGACAGAGAGGGGAAAGGCAAGGGAGAGAAAAGAGAAAAGATAATAGTTTTTTTAATTAAACCATTTTTTATATAGTTTTTTAACTTGGAGAGAGACACAGAGAGAAAATATATAATTTGAAAGAGAAAATAAGGGAAAGAGAAGAAAGATGAAAATAAAGAGAAGAAAAAATATAGAGAGAGAAAAGAGAAAAAAACTTCAAAAGAGAAAGAGAGGGAAAAAATATAAGAGAGAGAGAGAGAAAGAACAAAAAAAAAGAAGAGAGAGGGAAGAGAGAATTAAAGAGGAAAAGAAAAAGGAAAACATAGGAGAGAGGAAGAAGAAGAAAAGGAGAAAGAAAAAAGAGAGAATTATAAAGGAACGATAAAACTTAAAAGAGAAAAGAAAAAAGAAAAAAGAAAAAATGAAAATTTTGAAGAGAGAATGAAGAGAGAAGAAAAAAAAGGAGAGGGAGAGAGAGAAGGAAAAGAGAGAAGGGGGGACATAAGAAAAGGCAAGGAGAGAAATAGAAAGAGGAAAAGAAATGAGAATTGAGTATTGCACGATAACTTCGCTTGCCGTTAAGCAACCTAGCACGCAAAATATGAATTCATTTCAGAGTTTGAAAGGGTTAAGAATAATATATCATGTACACAATTGTCACAAATTGGGGTGGGTCAAGATGGGCTTATAACCTATCATGGATCATTGGAAATGTTGGCGCCACCCAATAACTTGATCACACAAGCACCACACATCATAACCATCAGAAATTTGTTGTTATGCTACCTTGCGCGATCAGGTAGTTGGACAAGCCACGATTTCAGTCAAGACTCCGTCTACCCTACTGACTTTTCTTATTCAAGCGCTCAAAACGAGAGTCCGGACTCGCAAACTTCAGAGATTTACAGAAACATAACATGGATAAAATAAAAAGAGCTTGACAGGCTCACAATTTCACAGAAGAAGCCCATATTGCCCCACTGAATATTACAAGCTCTGAAAACAAGGACAATCACCAGCCAACATGGAAAACTGGAATATTGGAGAGGGCAGAGATTTCATCATTATTGGTCAGTTGAATTCAATTCTAACAATCCTCTGATAAGACAAGCTGTTGGATATTTCATGCTCTCAAAGCAGGACAACACCATGAGAAACTTGGAGAATTGGAGTTTGAGGAGACAAATTGTAGTGAGAAAGCTTGTATTTTACCATTGAATTACATAAAAACATCAGCTTTAAGGAGTCTGATCACTTATGACAGGGCATCTTAAAAAGCCAGGATGTGAGGCATGAACAGAGAATAATGAATCAAGAACTACGAATTCTACTACTAGCAGTGGAAATCCCACTCCTAGCAGCAGCCAGCAAAGAGAGGATCATCATCAGCTAATTGAGTCCTGAGAATCCTTTGATTAGGCAAGCTAGATTCTATGGGCACTTCAAGCTCTCGAAACAAGACACAATTATCAAACATGGAAACTGTCACTTGCAGAAGCTGATAAACTTGTCTTTGAGCATTGAACATTACATAAAACCACCAGCTTTGGTGAAGTCTGATTACATATGACAGGGTGATTTCAAAAGCCCTAAAGAGAGAAACAGAGAGAAATGGATAAAGTAGTGTAGATTCTACTAGTAGCGGCAGCCAGTAAAAAGAGAGTAGACATCATAATTGGTCATCTGATTCAGTCCCAATAATCCTTTGGTCAGGGGCAAGCTAGATTCTCTGGTAATCAGGTATGTCAACAGGGTAATTATCAATTGAGTCCAACCATGGACTGATCTTGGGCTTCCTGACAGTCCTAAGGGCCTTCCAGACAGCACTGTTGCACTTGAATCCAGACCCAAATGCAATCTGCCACACCCTGTCACCTCTCTTTACCCTCTCCTTGGCCTCCATATAAGCCAGCTCATACCACATGGAGCTGCTGGATGTGTTGCCAAACCGATGCAGTGTCATCCGGGACGGCTCCAGGTGCCTCTCAGACAATTCCAGATTCTTCTGAAGCTCCTCCAGCACCTGCCTCCCACCTGCATGTATGCAGAAGTGCTCAAATGCAAGCTTGAAGTCAGGGATGTATGGCTTCATCTCCTTCATGTTGAGCACCTTCTTGCAGAAGAGAGTGGCCAAAAAGAGCAGCTGCTCAGAGAGAGGTAGTACCAGAGGGCCCAGTGTGGTGATGTTGGTCTTCAAAGCATCACCCGCAACTTCTACCAAGTCAGGGGAGAGGGCCAGGCCCTTCTGCATGTTCTCATCCTCTTCTTGGTATATGGACTTGAAGCTTCTATCATCGGCTCCCTTGTGAGTTCTTACAATGTTAGTTAGCTGGTACTTGGCCCGTCTCCTGTCAGATCTCTTGTTGGACAACAGGATGGCAGCACCTCCCAACCTGAAGAGGCAATTGGGGAGCAGCATGTCCTTCCTGTTGC
This sequence comes from Lygodium microphyllum, assembly GCF_053477565.2. NCBI lineage: Eukaryota > Viridiplantae > Streptophyta > Polypodiopsida > Schizaeales > Lygodiaceae > Lygodium > Lygodium microphyllum. The sequence goes on from NC_141157.1 coordinate 63,312,710, forward strand.
CCATGTACCAGCTCATAGTGATGTTTTCTGTGCTCACAACAACCGCATATGAACCCCCGTGGGCTTGGAGCATGTCATTGGCAAGATCTAGGGCAATGATGCCAGCACTGCAACCCATGCCTCCAATATTGAAGCTCAGGATGTTGCCCCTCATCTTATAATGATTAATGATCATGGCTGACAGTGATGGGGTAGGATTAAACAAGCTGCAGTTCACCACTAAGATTCCAACATCCTTGGGCTTAACCTTAGTCTTTTGGAAGAGCTCATCAAGGACACCAAACATGACCATCTGGGCCTCTGCCCTCCCTTCTTTCATGCTAGGGCAAGGGGGGTTAGACAGGACTGCAGGGGAGAGGTAGGATTCTTCACCAAGGCCTGATCTCTCAAGGAATTTCTTCATATACTCAAGGCTCTGTTCATTGAATTTCCCCATGTCCTGGGCATGCTTGAGGAACTGTGCCCTGCTGACCTTGAGGTGTTCTGGGGGCTTGAAGCAAGCAAAGTCCACCAGATAGACAGGCCTAGGGCATGACATGAAATACAGAGTGGCTATGAAGACAATGGCACCTGAACAGGCCACAATGCTGACAAGATTGAACTCAAGGTGCTGCCATAGCTGCCACATGTCCTGCTGGGAGAGGGTTCCCACCTCTGCACTGAAGGCCACCAGGAGGGCAGGGATGGTGAAGAGGTAGATAGCATGGCTGATGAGGTAGTGGTAGCCCAGCTTGACGTACTTGAGGTTGACTGATTGGAGGAAGTCAGGGAGCCTTCTTCTGACTCGGACTGAGAAGCTCATGGAACCATTGGGGACAATCTCAGTGGCGAGGAGGGACTCTTCTTTCACCATGGCTGATGTCTGTGTGTTTCTGATTGAGATGAGAGTGAGAGTCAGAACGAGAGAGAGAGAGAGAGAGAGAGAGAGAGAGAGAACTCAAGGGACTATCATGAACTGCGAAAGTACTACGATAGGTACTCAGATCATGAGTTTAAGCTCATCGTAGGGGATGAGATTGAGCTTCAATCGCCACTGCAGTCATGCTTAATCCAGGCTCAACCTGGCTATGGAAACTCGAGCTCTACTGAGAGTGATAATGAAGAAGAACGTTACGATGGGCTAGAGATGATGCACAGAGAAAGGAATTCTGCGAGTGCTAAAATGAAGTTGAGAGGCTCTGCAGTTATATTTGATCACGGTTCATGGCATCCCCATGGCCGCTATAAAGACGAAGGGCAAAGAGTTGGCAAGACATATGCAGAGACGCATTGATTGCAGGAAGCCAACTCTTCATGGCCACCTAACTCTCTTAATTCCCCATAAGGGCCCTTTCACACTGACCCCCCCCCCCCCCCCCCCTCCCTTGTGTAAATGTCTCACTCCCTCTCCCACCTACCTATCCTTTACAGTTTACAACTTTACACAACCCCCCCCCCCCCCACCCTCAAAAACAAAAAAATTACTCCTTAAATGCTCCACCTAATCCCTTGCCCTTCCCCTTTTCCCATTTGTTTCTTACCCTCTCACCCCTTCCTCTCCTCTCACAAACCTCATCCTCAATGGCAAACCTCTTAATTAACTTTGTCGATTAACTTTGTCGCCCTCGTTCTGTTGCAATATCCATCTTTGCCATATCCAAATCTCATTTCTACCTCGTTCTGTTTGCCTTGAAGGATTTAGTATATGTAAACCCTTATTAGTATGATGTGCACTCAATGCCTCATTTCAAACCCTATTACCTATGAACTTTTCATGGATAAAACATACCCTTTTTCTATTAAGCCTATGAATAATCTATTAAACAATACCCCCTATGTGTGATTTTTTTTTTTTTGAAATAGGGATTTTTAGAAATCCCACTTGATACACTTACATATTCGTGATTCACACCCCCAAGTTGTTTGCAATATATATCTCTTTCACATCCGAATTTATTGCCTTCTTCCCCTAGCTTCTCTCATAGACCTCATTCTCAATGGCAAACCTCTGCCTTCTCCATCGTATGAATTTATATTCGCATCTATATTTATATCTATAATTCATGTGCATAGGATGGTCATATGAAATCTCTTATAAAGTTATATGGACAATCTACACATGTGTGCAATTAGGTCTTCATATTCATTTGTTTGCATATGAATAGACATAGGGGTGTGTGTGCACACATGTGCACCTATTTGTGTAAACATATAATGTATGTATCCTCGAAATGGATTTGTTTGAACTCAACCCCATTCTTCATTACATATGGTAACATCCATTATAGTCATATGAATGTTGTAGATCGACGCGATCTTAAAATAAAAGCATGAAAATCCTCATTATAATCACTTAAACTAATGGCCTATATAGTCAATGCATAGCATAATCAACCATCATGCCTGCATGTGTGCGCGAACACACACACATACAAACAATACACTTCTACATATAAACATATATGTGAAGATTCATAACATTTGTGATATTGATTTAGTCATGTCAATTTATCACATATATAAAGATGATTAATGACTGATTACATATATCAATGGTGCTACATCAATTGATTCTTAAATGGGTGTATGTGAAAGATGTACAAAAATCATAGCATAGCATGGAAATATAGACATTGTACCACATATTTTTGTCACATGAACACACTTTTTTTGTAATCACCTAGACACATGCTATGGGGTGGTATCATAGTGTAAGTGTATCCAAGAACCGATCCTTCATGGATCCATTCTTCTATGCCATGGAGTTTCTCAATATCTTGGTTTGAACATTACAATTTCAACTACTAAATGCTTGCTTAGAGTGACAACATGCCTACCATTTGCAACTTGTATTAAGCATGTGAATATGCCATAGCTAGGAAATGAGCTCGTATTAGCACTACAAATTTTCAACACCCTTACAATTTTAGCCACTACATCATTGACTTGTCATTCTTTGTGTGTAAATAGAGGGGTACACTGTATGTTACTTATCTCTGTTGATTTTTAAAGATCAACAATTCTAGAAACTTAGCATTAGTCTTTAAAGATCAAGAAAGCATGAAAGAGGCCTAAAATAGATCTAAGACTACTACCATTTAGAATCATCTTATGTTTTTTATTAGACTTTATCCAAATGTTTTAGGTCCCTTCTTTATAATCAAAATGGAATGAGTGACTTGATCAATGGATTGAGACCACTCACATTGTCCAATAAAAACTTAGTGGAATTTGTACAATGTCCAACTACTTGCATTTATAGCAAGTCCTTGGAAGAGCAACAAAATTTACTTTAGTACGATAACGATGTGAGAAATCAACTAGTGGACTTTATACAACATCCAACTTCTCACATTTATAGCGAGGATTTGGAAGAGCAACCAATTTTACTTTAGTAGGATAAGGATGTGAGAAATCAAGTCTTGCATTCAAGTTAAGTCAATACTATTGTTCATATTATAAACCTTGAAGAAGTCAAATAATTTCACCTAGGAGTACCTTGCTATGAAGTTGATCAAGAATCTCCACACAATATGGATATATGGGCAACAATTTGAAGGTCGTCCAGATCAAACAATTCACCATAAAGCTTTCACAAAATCAAATGAGGGTCCCCAAGGTATCATTGCATAAGCAAAACGACTAACAAACATTACTTTATGCTCAATAACGTGTCTTTTGAAAAAAACATTTTGCAACTATAATGAGTTATATCATTGGATACATGTGTCCTTATCCCCAACGGCATGAGTGTGTAGAGAATGGGCTTCTTGTCCTTGACTTTTCCAATAGAGGGTATGGATGTTTTGCTTTATTACCTAACAATAGTCCATTGTTGGCTTTTTGACTCTCCAAACATTTGAAGTTTTTTCCAAATGTAATAAGTTGCTCGACACTAATTCTCAGTTTATTTGTAAACATTGAGTTTTTCTACTCAGTCAACCATTCTTTATGAGAACAAGTAATAATCTTGAGTTTTCAATAGTCTTAAGGGATAGGGGTTGTTTTAAAATATCTATCCAACCATGCTTTCTTCACCAAGTCTAGCATGGTAAATTGGCAAACTATAGATCTCGTTACAACTAAGAGGAAAGTTTTAGCGATTAGTTTACCTAGTAATTGCTTTGTGATAAAAAAACAATACCATGAGGAACTCCTTGTGCATTTTACTTATGGAAACTTCTCATGTGCCTCTCCATGGTTTTGCCTTTGTGTCTAGTTTTCTCTTGGTCTATGAGGTAGATGATTCTACCAATCAGTAGAGGAATAGAAGTGTTGTCGATTTTGAGCTCCTCTAGGGTGCATTCAAAACTATGACTCTTCAGAGTTGGGAACTCTAAGATATTGTGCAAGCACATGCACTTGTGGTTCTTAGCCCTAGGTTAGTCTAATAGCTTGCTCTTGTTCTCTTTCAAGTTTGGATCATTCACTCATCTTAGATTTTTCTTTGTTTCTTGCAAATAAGTTTTGCCCTTGATGATCTTCTTTGTGCAGCCTTAAAAAACCTAGATTTTGGCACATAATTTAAGACAATATCCTATGAGCCAAAGAAAGGTTATTGGATCACCTTCACCACATAACACAATATTAGTGAGTTTGGGAATCTCCCAATTCTCATTTTTTGAATACTAAAAAGGTGGCACCCGGATACCATGCCCATAAGTTTCTCAAAACCATATGATGCGACCTATCATTGGAAAGCGCTTGAAATATGGGATCTATTGGGCTATAGAGTGCTCGATTTGAAGTTGTTGTGTTCAAGTTACGACAAATCCAAAGATTTGACCACGTGTCCCAAACTTATGGGAAATTCCCATATTCCCCAATATGGTGTTACATGGACTACATTGACCTAGACTTGAGAGAGATGGAACTTGAAAGGTTTTTGGATTACCTTTTTCACAATGGAGGGTTACATTGACTAGACTTAGGAGAGATGGGCCTTTGGTTACTTGCACCCTCAAAACCAAACGATACTTAATTGCCACCAATAGAGGGAACAATTGTAGAGCTACCTAAAGTCATGGAGCCTACAACAAAATATGTGGAGCCATTGAATTTCGACACACCTATGGAGGGAACTAAATGAGAACCACAAGGTGCACAATACGCAATGGAAGTGGCCTCTCACATCTAGGAGAGTAATGAAACATGAATAAAGTTCTATAAGCCCAAACACAATAGGTAATTAATCTTTCCTTAAATTTCCAACTCTAAAATATCAACCATATATAAGTGAAGATAATGAAGCATAAGGATAATAAAGTACCCGCTAAAAATATTGTTCTCTCTCTCTCTCTCTCTCTCTCTCTCTCTCTCTCTCTCTCTCTCTCTCTCTCTCTCTCTCTCTCTCTCTCTCTCTCTCTCTCTCTCTCTCTCTCTCTCTCTCTCTCTCTCTCTCTCTCTCTCTCACATTGCATTGACTCTACATCCCAACATCACTTCCTCTCAATTGTTATCAAAATGATATCCATGGGAGCTTTGAGTTGAAATCAGACACAGAAGCTTGAAGACCATAGTTGAATCTTGCAAAAAATATAATGCAATTGCAGATTTGGAGCACTTGAAGTGCTACCATTCAAGTAAATATAAAAGGTTCACCTCTAAAGCTAATCATTAATCCTCTTTGGATCAAGGTGAGGGCTTCCATAGCTAAAAATTGGTTGTTGCATAGCCATTGGATGTTGGATTCAAGGTCAAAGTGCCAATATTTCAATTGCTCAAGGATGGAAGGTGCATTGGATTTGGTTCATAATAGCAAGGGGGCTGCTTAATTAGGGGCCCAACTTAATTAGGTGCTACTTATGCCCAAAAAGAAGGGGGCAACTTGACTTGACAACCACAAGGGTTCCTTGTAAATAGATTGCGAGAAAGAATATACCAATAGTAATTTGTTTTGGCTTGGTATTAAGCTTGTGGAGCTACACAACCTTGCAATTGAGAGTGTCCAAGAGTGATTCAAATGCTATGAGGACATATTCTTGTCCTCAAATACTGTGAGAACATATTCTTATCCTATTATGATCAGCATGGCTACAAAACAGGTGACCTCTGTTCTTTTTTTCAAAGAGCTTTATTAAGCTCTTTAGTAAAGCTTGAACCTTAGCCTATATTATCTCTTTTCACACTTGGTCCTTCTATAAACTGGTTTGAAACTTAAGTAATTTATTGAAACTCTGTTTCCATAGGCACTCTTGAAACTAGATATTTTGGAGCTTTATTCACACATGCAGAATTAAAGCTCAAATGTTCTAAAGTTGATTTTATGGTTGGATACATTAGACTTGGTTATTTATGAATTTGTGTTCACATTGGTAGATCTCTACTTACTATGTTTGGGTTGAACTTGTTAATTTTGAGTTGTTTCAACAGTTTTATATTCACAATAGAGCAAAAACTAGTCATTTTAGAGGCCAAAAAGAGGTCATTTTTATGCAACTTTTCACTAGTTGTTTCATGCTTCAAAGTTTGTAGAAAACTAGTATACATTGAGAAGTGCTCTAACACCATTTTGGAGTCAATCTATTCTATTTTTTCATTGCATTCTAACCATTGTTTGGCCATTGTAGTGGCACTTGGATTGTAGTTATATATGTATTCTTAATTGTGTAGTTGGTAGTATTACTTGGTTGGTTGCTAGTTTCCACATATTACAATGGTTATGGCTTTGTCCTTTGCCTCCAAAAATGCATTGTTCAATATTGTGAAGCTCAATGGGACAAACTTTATTTTAGCACAAAAGAAGTAGGTTAAGTTGGTTAAATCAAAAGGAAAAAAAACTCAAGGACATGGTCAGAGATGCATGGGATGATATGGATGAACTTGCACACTCTACCATTATGTTGACACTCTCAAACTTAGTTTACTTTAATGTAAAGGATACATATAGTGGTACACAATAATTTTGAAAGAAGTTATGTGACATTTATAAGAAGTTTAGTGTTGCATCATAAGTTTGTTGGTTAAAGAAAATAATCGACGTGAAAGAGGAGACATCCATATCCAACCATTTGAATGAGTTCAACAGTATCTTTAGCCAATTATTTTCTCAAACAATAGCTTTTGAGGATTCAATCAAGGTTGCATTTTTTCTTGTGGCCTTGCTTGAGAGTTGGGATATGTTTAGGGTTCCAATCAATAACTCAATACCTATTGGTCGATTGACTAGTGCTAATGTCAAAACTAGCTTACTTAAGGAAGATGTGGACATATAGAATAATGCAAGAACTAAGGGCTCTAGTGTACCTACAATTAGAAAAGGTCAAATATAAGGGGAAAATATTGCGATAGAGAGAGCTCAAGAAGTGAGTCTCGCACAAGGAAACAAGTGGAATGCTTTTACTAAAATAAGAAGGGCCACATTAATAAGGAATAATTTAAGCGCAATAATAAAAATAAAGAAAAAGAGAGATGAAGATGATAAGAAAGAGGGATCACCAAATGATAAAATTGAATAGGTAACACCATTTGCAATAATGATGATAATGGTGATGTAGTGTATATCTCTACTCTTGGGGATGCATTTCTTGTTGCTAAAGAGGATGGTCTGTCTCTAGATTGGATAATTGATTTAGGAGCATCATTTCATGTTCCTCCTTATAGGAGTAGTTTCCTACTTAATTATGATCTAGGTAGAAGGGAATGTGTCCATTTGAACAATGATATTAGGAAAAAAATGAACTAAAAAATGGGCCCTTCAAAATATTATAGTTTAAGTGGTGGACCTCTTGGAATGTCACAGGAAGGCTAGATGTTGACATCCATGAAGGATGAATATCCTATCTCCAAAACTTGGGTTTTTGATTGAAAAAAAGGGAAGTGGGGGATTTAAAAAAGGCCCGAATGAATAATGCACAAAGTTTAGTTATCTCTATCCTAGTAATTCACCCCCTTTTTAAAGAAAATTTCAATTTTGATTTTTTTCGTCCCACGAAATCAATTTGACCCAAAAATTGAGCATCAAACCACTTTTCTTCTCTTCTCCATTCTATTGAATTTTCATCTCCATTGAAGCTCTTTGGTAAGAGTAATCACGGTTTTGATCATTTCGCGTACTCTCTATAATTTCTTTTCCTTGCAACTTTACAATTTGGGCAAAATGTAGATGCTAATATCTCTTTGCATTTTCTCTTATCTATTTTTAAATTAGGGTTTGATGTTGTTTCTAACTATTGCTATTGTTTTGTTATTGCAAAGATTTTTTTGGACAAGATATCACACATGCTTATCACTCACACGCACACACACACACACACACACACACACACACACTCTCTCTCTCTCTCTCTCTCTCTCTCTCTCTCTCTCTCTCTCTCTCTCTCTCTCTCTCTCTCTCTCTCTCTCTCTCTCTCTCTCTCTCGTTGTGTTCTTAATACACCTTGATGTTGGTTCTAACTACTAAAGTCCTTTTGTAGAGTTCATTTGGGACAAGAGACATAGGTGCTCAACTCTCCCTCCCTCTCTCTCTATCTCTTTCTTTCTCCATGGTTTCTCTTTTTTGCTATTTTTAAAATATAGCTTGATATTGATTCTAACTCTTATTGTCGTTTTATTGCAGAGATAATTTTGGACAAGATTACAAAGGTGCTTCTCTCTCCACCTCTCTCTCTCTCTCTCTCTCTTCTACTTTCTACTATTTTTTAAGTATACTTTCATGTCAATCCTAACTCTTGCTACTATCTTTTTGTAGAGATCAAATTGGGCAAGATTGCATAGGTGCTAGTTGCTCTCTCTCTCTCTCTCTCTCTCTCTCTCTCTCTCTCTCTCTCTCTCTCTCTCTCTCTCTCTCTCTCTCTCTCTCTCTCTCTCTCTCTCTCTCTCTCTCTCTCTCTCTCTGTGGTTTCCCTTTTTTGCTATCTTTACAATAGGGTTTGATGGGGATTTGATTTAGATTCTAACTTAGGATCGATTGTTGTAGTAGTAATCAATACGAGGTAAAGCAAAGATTCCATCTTCTATTTGTAGCTCAATTTATGAGTAAAATTTTCCTATTTTATCATGCCAAAAGCATACATTTGATTAGTTATTTTTTATTAATTGGGCTTGATATTTTACTCAGTCTATCATTTTCAATGGATTTTGATAATCATGATTTTGTAAAATTTTCCTATTTTATCATGCCAAAAGCATACATTTGATTAGTTATTTTTTATTAATTGGGCTTGATATTTTACTCGGTCTATCATTTTCAATGGATTTTGATAATCACGATTTTGTAATCTAGTATTCTTGGAACAATCAACATAGGGTAGAGCAAATATTCCATTTTGCCTTTTGCAAATTAGCTTATAGGTAAATTTACTCTCTTTTGTATTGCTTAAATTCAGTACTGACTAGTTATTTTTGGTTAAAAAGGATTCGTGATTTAAACAATTCAGACATTCTTTTCTCATATCTATCATTTTCAACAAGTTTTGATTATTATAACTTTAGAATCAATTGCTATTGAAGCAATCAATTCTGAGTAAAAATTCCCTCTTTTGTGTTGGGAGAATTCATATGAATGATTAGTTATTTTGGTTTTTATTGAAGTTCTATATTTCTATAACATGTGTATATTATGCAAGGTTTAGATAAAGTATATCACTCTCTCAATCCACTAATTTGCTATGGTGACTGATTCCTTTATGTTGGATTACATGGGTCTACCAGAAGTAAAGGTTCAAAAATCCTCTTAAGTATCAATCTTACGTGTCCATTTGGATCTCCATGCCATTTGGCAGTGATCCATGTAACTCCTATATCATATCATGCAATGTGTTGAGCCATAGAATATCTCATGTGTCAATCCAAAGTGTCAATACAAATTTGCATGCCATTTGGCCACCATCCTTGTAACAACTACTTTATAATACCCACATTTTTCTACAATATAGTGAGTTTGATCAAACTTTTTTCATAAATGAAGCTCTTTTTGCAAAATTCTATGAGTATTCTTGTACTATTCTATCCATTCTCTTTTATATGTAAATGCTATGATCAACATGATACTTTGAATTTGAATTTATACTTCATGTCAATATACGCATTTATATACATTTTGATATTGATGATTGTATTTGGTTAGAAAAGTGTGAATATTTCTTAATGCTAGAGTTGATTCATATGGCATATTGGTTATCACTAGTTATGCTTAAAATGCTCATTGTTTAGAATTTAATACATACTTCTTTACACATATTACCTAGGTTATAATACCTAAAAGAAGAATAAGTATTCTCTTGATATAAGTATATAACAAGAAAGATGATGAAGGAAATTGCATCATTGATACACATCATTGCTCATCTTGGGTGCATATGCATCCAAGTATAAAGAGAGCTTCAGGGTGAAAGCTCTCTTTATACTTGGGTCCATATGCACCCAAGTATAAAGAGAGCTTCAGGGTGAAAGCTCTCTTTATACTTGGGTCCATATGCACCCAAGTATAAAGAGAGCTTCAGGGTGAAAGCATATGCAATTGTAAATATATCAAGGGTAATATTTTAGTTCTTAAAAAAAGAAAGGTTGATTCTCACCTTGTAATAGAGGCATTGGTACAACACATTCATGCACAAACAAATATGCAACACACCTATAACCGTTCAACAAAACATTGCAAATAGTAGGTCTTTGCAGTACATTGAGAGTAATTTCATGATATCTACATGACTACTATTTGGTATGTATAGAAGTATACCCTTTAGATTGCTATGAGTGGAAAAATATTGAGAGTTTTACATATTCTTTCAAGTGTTACTACATCAAAATTGGTTAATTGCTTTTTCAGGGGTATATAGCCAAGCAACTTGTAGAGCACCTTGTTATTTTCTATGAATCCAAGTATATACGATTCAACGAGTTTGAAATATGAAACCCTTGAATCTATGCATGTACCTAATTTCAATACCATAGAATATCTATTGTATAGTAATGATGTTTTGCACACATGTAATGCATAATTTTTAGCAAACATATTGTACTCTATGAAGCCAAGCACTAGCTCACAGAATGTGCACCTAAGATATCTATACTAATTGCAATTTTTGCATATATGTTCAAATGAATGTGAGCATTTTGTCAAGAATCACATGGTAGGGGGACTTGCTTGAGCTACTATGCCAAACACATACCTTACACACAAGAGGAAGCTTACTCAAGAACACAATAAGAGACATGGAGACCAAACTATTTTCTTGCTAGTTTATTTTCTTCTTCCACACACAATACAATGTACACAAACTATAGATAAGATACGCCATAAAGGAAAGTTACCTACTAAGTCAAATAATGCATAACTAACTAAACTAATTGACCAACACTATAACTACGCCAGTTGTAGGTAGGTGCAACATATAATAAGTGATAAGTTAGTGGCCATGTGAGGATCATAATGACCACTGACATGCTAAGTGTAGACATGCAGACCTATCTAGCCAGGCGGTCCATCATCAATGTTTGCACATATTGAGCTTGCAAACTCAACACTCCCCCTCAAGCTCAACTGTATCTTTGCAACTCCAAGTAAGCTTTGAAACTTTTGAAGTTTCACTTTGTCCAATGCCTTTTGTGAAAATGTTAGCTATCTAATCCTGTGTGTTGACATATACTAAGTCAATCTCTCCTACAAGTACCTTCTCTCTTACAAAGTGACAATGTATCTTAATGTGTTTTATCCTAGCATGCAACACTGGGTTCCTAGCTAGATGTATGCTACTCATGTTGTCACAATGAATGTCAACTGGACTGTCTCCTTGCACATCCGAATCACCTATAAATTTTGTAGCCATACTACCTTATATGTTGCCACAACATCACCTCTATACTTAGCCTTTATATTCACAGCTCTATGTAATTGCTGCACAGCCAAGGGAAAACATAAATCCATTGATAGATCTTCTTTAGACATGCTACTAGCCCAATCAACATCTGTGTATCCAAACACTTGTATATCCTTACCTATCTCATAAAAAAGTCCATAATGCAAGGTGGAAATCACATATCTCAATATATGTTTAACTACATCCAAATGAGGCTATCTAAGCATCAATATAAAACTAACTAACCATGCCAATAGTATAGCTTAAGTATAGCCTTGTGATAGTCATGTAAATCAAAATTCCCACTATCCTCCTAAACATAGTGGGGTCTTCTATCACATCCTCGACATCAACACCACTCAACTTCACATTTTTCTCCAATGGCATTGAAAGAGGCTTACGACTGTTGTGAAAATGTTGGATCTAGAGCATGGCAGGAGCTATGGAGGTTGGAGTGAAGACTAAATTCATGTTGGCATGGAATGAGTAGACAACTATTACACAAGTGAATTAGGTTCCAAGATGGAAGCTTGAACTCATAAAGAAAATCTTGTGTATTGGACTGACAATGATAATGACACTAACTGAAAGAGGAAAGCATCATGATATTGTATTCATCATTGTGAAAGTGATAATCAAGTAGAATACTTTATAGAAGTTGGGTTATTCCACTCTCCTCACTGTGCATATGGGATTCAAGACATCTCTTCTTGGAGCATACATCATTTGTCTATTTCTCAACACTCCCCTCAAATGATGAGTCCCTATACTTGGTGGCTTTTGCCCCCCCTACATGGTGACATGGCTCAGGAGACTAGCTCATAGGCAGCCTAGTCAAGTTAAAGCTTGAAACTTTACATCTTTGTCAAGGATTTTTGCAAAGCAAATCCACTAAGGGAAAAATAAAGATCCACTATGGAAAAAACATATGAAAGATACAATAAAATTCTTTAGAACAATCTGTCAGAGTTTTTGATGATAGCAGAATCATCATCATCATCATCATCATCATCATCATCATCTTCTTCTTCTTCTTCTTCTTCTTCTTCTTCTTCTTCTTCTTCTTCTTCTTCTTCTTCTTTCATGAAAACTGGTTCTGGTGGTGATCATTTTGCATATGCTGCGCTCTTTTTTTGTGGAAACATTCACTAGTTGTATGGCCAATCTTGCCATAGTAATGACATATAATCTGATCCTTGTTGTTGCTGCTGATGTTGAGTCCTTGACCACGGCCTTTTGTTCCATAAGTGCCATTGGTGTATAAGAGATTGTTGTTGGTGGTGTGTTCCTTTGCATCCTTGCTTTTTACTTTGCTTTCTCCATCAAGTAGTGAGTGCTCAATATCTTTAAGTGAGAGACTTGGAACATTACTTAGGGTGGACACAAGATTCTCATATGGGTCCTTATTTACACTTGCAATCAGTATGACTATTGCTTCATCTCCATTAATATTCTTCTTAAGAGTTGCAAGCTGGGTTCTTAGGCTCTTGAACTTGTTAATGTGTATGGTCATGGAAGTACTATCATTTATATCCAGTTTATAAAACTGCATGAGTAATTTTACCTTTGAATTCTTTGCTTGGGTACCAAAGATGCTGTCAAGTTTCTCCCAAGTAGTTCTAGCATCTCTGATGCCAGAGATATGATGTAGCATATCATCACTTAGTTCCCAGGCAATGATGCCCAATGCCTTGTTATTCATCTTCTTCCATTCTTTGGTTTTTGGTGGAGCTATTACAAGGATCCCACTTTCTGAATCTTCTTTCCTGCTATCTGTATCACCTTCATCATCTTCAAAAGATATCCTGGAGGTCTTTCCTCATGAGGTGGTACATGGTCTTTTCCTTCCAAGCATGGAAGCCTTCTCCATTGAAATTTGCTATTTTCTCAAGATCTACCATGTTGATAAGCTTCAAATAACTAACAAAAGAGTTGCAATTCAATGTGTCAACAGACACAAGAAGATCAGTGTCAAATTGACACTAGTAATGGATACTAGTCGATGCTTAATCTGCTTTCTATCACGAACTTTATGGATGAATTTTGAGCTTCCTCGGGCACTTCCAGATATGTAGTGAACTTTAGAGAGTGTAGCTCAGTGATTAAAATCACTGTTGATAGCTTCACTGAGAAGAAACAGTGAAAATGTCAAGCTTTGAAGCTTTGGCTATGGCTGTCCACCATAGAGATGACAATTAGGGTTTCACACATTGTGAGAGATAGAGAGAGAATTTTGGGGAGTCCTTTCAACTGATATTGCCCACTTGGTGTTCTTAAAATGCCCCATGATCATCATCAATATCGTGGTCTGTATGCATGGTGCAAGCTGTAGGAATAGACATAGGTACAATTTGTGGGAGTCAAGAAACACTTTCCTAGAAGAAAGCACTGGAAAATATGACTTGTAGAGAGAGTTCTAGCTGCTCAAAGTAGGGTAGGTACTGTTCTGGCTATGGCTGCTACAAGGTCAAGTGGAGATGGAAGTGAGAAATGGAACCATGAGCTAGATTTGAGATGACTTGAGGTTAAGAGGGACTGAGAGAGCAGAGAGGGGAGTTATGCTATGCTCAACTGAGCTCTAATACCTTGTGAAAATGTTGGATCTAGAGCATGGCAGGAGCTATGGAGGTTGGAAGGTGAAGACTAAATTCATATTGACATGGACAATGAGTAGACAACTGCTACACAAGTGAATTAGGTTCCAAGATGGAAGCTTGGACTCATAAAGACAATCTTGTGTATTGGATTGACAATGATAATGACACTAACTAAAAGAGGAAAGTATAATGATATTGTATTCATCATTGTTGTGAAAGTGATAGTCAAGTACAATGCTTTATAGAAGTTGGGTTGTTTCACTCTCCTCATTGTGCATATGGGATTCAAGACATCTCTTCCTGGATGTAAAGAAGCTAATTCCCACAGCAAGCCATTAAACTGAAAATACAAGAAATAGAAATAAAATACCAAGAAACCGTAGCCAAGGTGGCTAGGCATGAAATGGTATTACCAATGTTGGTTGAGAATCAAATGATGAGTGGCTGCAACAAGGTATGCACCCCAAGCTATGGTGGCCAAGAGTATTCACCCTCTTAGATGGTGGGAGGTTGAGACCTCAAACAAGTAATGTTGTATAATGGAAAAAAGATAATTCATTAACCCTAGCCTACCCTAGACTAAGGCATTTATGCTTTATTATAAGCCATCCCGGCCTAAAAGAGCTTTGTCCTCACAGTTGGATGACAATTTACAAGGAAATATTACAAGGATAGCTTTGTAAGTGATGAATCCATGCTGTAATAAAACTCAAAACTAAAGAAGATCTCATATGTCAATAAGTACAAGTATGAAATTTGAATTGACTGCTGGAAATTATCCAAAATAGGCTATTGCACAAGAATGGCCATAACTTGAAGAAGAAATGTCCAATCACCATGTATGAGCTATAGAAATGTAGAGACAATCCCTAGTATCCATCCATGCAATAAAAATCCAAGTTTGATGACTGTAAAGCAACTATTTTTATGACATAAATTTAATATATCAAGATGTCATGTTCAGATATTACTCTGCTTCTTGCAAAAGCCATGGAAAAGAATCAAGGTATGATGATGGTTGCCAAGTAGACTCCTCCATGGGCAAAGCTCACCATTTAATAAGGTATTCCAGCAACGAATGGTCCCTTTAAACCTTTTCTCCTTTTCCAATAAAGTTTTCATGCTCATAAATGATAAGACCATCTTCATCCATGGGAGGTAACTCCTCTAAAACCTTTATGGTTGGACCCACACATTTCTTAAGTTGGAAAACATGGAAGGTAGAATGAATCCTTGTTGAAGAAGGAAAATCAAGCTTGTATACAAGCTCACCAACTCATTTGAGGATTTGATAAGGCCCATAGTAATGCGGATTGGGCTAGTTGTATGTATAACAGGAGGTCGACCAGTTATTGTAATGCGGATTGGGCTAGTTGTATGTATAACAGGAGGTCGACCAGTGGATATGCATTTGGACAACATGGTTAGCTGTGTTGGAGTTGTAAGAAACAACCAATTGTGCCTCTCTCAAGTACATAATCATAATAAATGTGTGCATCGTTGGCTCTCTCAAGTACATAAGTAGAATACAGGGCTCCACCTGAGGCTACTTGGCTGGTTAAGTTGATGAATGATTTGGGGATTTGCATGAATAAACCAATTAAGCTATACTGTGATAACATGAGCAATGTACTCTTGGCAAGCAATCCAGTCTATCATGCTAGGTTAAAGCACATAGAGGTCCATTATCACTTCATCAGGGAAATGGTACTTGGAAGTAGGATAGACCTCATACATGTGAAGATTGAAGACCAAGTGGCAAATATCTTTATCAAATCACTTGGTAGAGATAAGTTCACTCATTTTAGATTGCTACTTGGGATACAAGCAGTGACTTGAGCTTGAGGGGAAGTGTTGAGATATCCAAGCTCAGTCAATCTACCTACTACCTACCGACATGATAGCTAGGTGTGTGTAACTGTCTATCATGTGTGTGCCTTCAATAAGCCTTGAGGAATAGGAAGTGGCTGAAGTAAACCACCGGGTAGAAGAGAGGAGTCTTTATTTTGTTGACACGGAAGACAACTTTTATGGATATTGTCAAATGTTTTGAACAACCCATGGTGTCCCACTAAAGGTGAAGAATGCATCTCATGTAAGATACGGTATTTGAAAGAAGATTGTGGTGTCAAGAATACTCTACCACGATACCATGAAAGACCGTTGTGCCATTTGAAATTTGGATACTCTTCTCCTTTGCCTTGTTGGAATTCTTTCATCATCTTTGATGCTTGCTCATCAAGAAAATACTCCTCTTGAATGTCACAGATCCAATCCTTATGCACAGTTGAAATGGTAGAAATGGAACATGCCCACATTCTTGATAAGATATCCACCACCACATTATCTTTTCCAGCCATATAAGATATCTCAAAGTCATATCCTTGAAGAGTAGCTAACCATCTTCGTTGCTTGGGAGATAAATTTGGTTGTGAAAGGAAGTATTTCAGCACACGATGATCGCTTTTGACCTTGAAATGGGTGCCATAGATGTAATGATGCCACTTTTTGATAGCATGCAATATTGCTAACATCTCTTGCTCATAAACATGTAATTGATGCTCCTTGTCATCAAGCTTTCGGCTCTCATAAGACATGACTCCATGATCTTGAAATAAAACAGTCCCAATTCCTTTTCCACTAGCATCTACACAAATGATAAACTCCTTAGAGAAATCCAAGTATTCAAGGATGGGTTCTGAAATTAGAAGAGATTTCAGCTCATTGAAACTTTGATCGGTGATGGAGTCCCAAAAGAAAGCCTCATTTTTGAGTCTATCCGTCAATGGAGCCACCACATGAGCATAATTCTTGATGAACCTTCTATAGAAGGATGATAACCTAAGGAATCCTCTCAAAGAGGTTGCATTTGTAGGAGTAGGCCATTCTTTAGCACATTTTACCTTATTGGGGTCCACTCTAATCCCTTGTTCTCCCACAACATGACCTAAGTATTCAACTTCATCTTCCATGAAATAACACTTCCTCATCTTGGCAAAGAGTGCGTGTCTTCGTAATGTGTCAAAGGCCTCTCTCATATGCTTCAAATGCTCATCCTTGGATTTGCTATAGATTAGGATATCATCAAAGAAAATAAAGAATGTTTTGAACAAGAAGGGCTGCAATATTTTATTCATGAGGGCTTGGAAAGTAGCAGGTGCATTGAAAAGTCCAAATGGCATAACCAAGAAGTGGTATAACCCTCTTTCAATCCTAAAGGTTGTTTTGAACTCATCTCCTTCCTTCATTCGAATTTGATGATAACCCGATCGAAGATCTATTTTGGTGAAGACCTTTGCATCTTTAAGCTCATCCAAAAGATCATCAATTCGGGGAATAGGATACCTATTCTTGACCATTGACTTGTTCAAATCCCGATAATCAATACACATGCAAAATGATCCATCCTTCTTTTTTACTAAGAGCACGGGAGAGGCAAACGGTGATTGACTTTGCTGAATTAAACCCATTTGCAACAATTCTTTGACTTGTCGCTCCACTTCTTTCCTTTCAAACTTGGACAAGCGATAGGGAGGTTTATTGATGGGCTTTGTGTTAGGCAACAAATCAATAGAATGGTCAACCTCTCGCTTTGGAGGTAAAGATGATGGTAGATGAAATAAATCTTTGTATTTCTCCAACAGCTCTTCCAATCTCGGATCCCTTTTCTTTGAAGAAGAAGATGGTTGATTTGTTGATTGCCCTGAATCATCTACTTAAGCAAAAGAGTGAAGATGCATGACTTGGCATTGATTTCTTTTTGCAATTTCTTCATGGAGATGAGTTCTGTTTGTTTGTGGTCTATGCCTTTCAACTCTATGTGCTATCCTTACCAATTAAATCCCATTTGCATTTGCTCCAAGTCTAAGGTGAATTTGCCAAGTATTTTTAGCAAATTACATCCAATGACAATGTTAATAGGTCCCATTAATGAAACCTTTGAGTCTAAAATATGTGCAACCTTGCCCGTATCCACTAAAATATGTTGATGAAGCTATGACTGTTGCTCGTATCCACTAAAGTATGTGCAACCTTACCATTAATGAAACCTTTGAGTCTAAGTGTATTTTTTCCTTTGCAATCGGTCCATGCATCATGTGAGATGGTTCACAAGGAAGCATGAGAATCATGAATACCACCTGGATCAAAAGGAAATCCATCCATGGGATCATATAAATCTTCGTTGGTGGCATGCTCTTCTTTATGAATCTCTTCAACCATTGGGTATGCATCAACATGCAATAAATTCCCCTCTTGATCTTCTTCTTCTTCCACTTCCACTTCCACATCTTGAGTGATCGCCATGTTGATTTTTGAGTTCTTAGCTTTACACTTTAGCTTATAATCTTGTGACCACTTCTCCCCACATTTGAAGCATAATCCTTTTGCATGCATTTCTCTAAGCTTGTCGTGAGGAAGGAAGTTGCTGTTAGAACTGTTTTGGGGTAGTTTAGGAGCATTTTCAGCTCTTGAAAAAGTACCTCTTGGCTCAACCATATTTTTGAAATTTTGCCCGTGTTTTTATATAAAATTTCCACCCTATTTAGAGGCATAAACAATGGGAAATGTTGGCACTTTTCTGTTATAACTATTTTGACTATTATAACCTTTGGTTCTTGCCTAAAAGAGTCTCTTGATTGACTGAAAACTTGCACATACTTTGTAAGTTGATTGGAAATATTACTGCCCATACTTCTTTGCTGGAAATTTCATGCACCTCTTTTGTACTTCAAGGAGTATCTTTCAGCCAATTGTATGGCCCCATGTAATGTTTTTAGTTGTTGAGCTCCTACCTCCAATGATAGGGCAGGATCAAGACAAAAAATATATTTATTCAACTTAGCAAAATCTAAAATGCCTTCAACATGCATGGAAAGATTTCAAGTAAGTGTTAAAATAGTCTCTAACAAACATTCCTCTTTGAGTGCATGCATACCATCTTCTTTGAAGCCTTTCTTTTTCCAAAGGAGACATAAAAACATCAATCATTGCTTGCTTAAACTCCTCCCAAGAGTCAAAGTTTTGCCCAATCTTGTGTACGTAACACCACCAAGTATGGGCGTAATCTTCAAGATGAAGAGCCGGGAAATAAATCTTGGCTTCTTCACTTCTAGGATAAAGGGTGAAGTATAACTCAAGCTTATTGATCCACTTCTCCCATTCCGAAGGTGAAGCATTATCTCCTTTGAAATTAGTAATATTGATCTTTTACTTATATTCTTTTTCATTGTATGATGGTTGCCCATGAGAATGTTGTCTCCATGAATCTTTGTTCCATGAATTTTTCCTAAAAGTAGGTGGCCCAAAACCATGAGATGAAGGTTGTCCATTTGAAACATGCTCTTGGTTTGGGATGTGATGAGATGATCTTCGCTCATCATGCCTTCCACCTTCATGAACTTTATTGTTAACTGCATTTCCTTTTTGTGCATTTGAGAGTTGATAATAAAAATTATTGTAGAAGGGGTCACATCCATGATAATCATTATCCCATCAAGTGTTGTCTTGTTCTCCTTCATATCTATGATTATCTTTTGAGCTGCTAAACTGGCCTTGGGATATGAATGCCATGAAATTTTGAAGGATGATGGTTGCCCCTCACTCTAGATGGTTTCCCCTTTCAAAAGTGTGCATAAGTGGCTAATACTTCTCTTTGCTTGGATGGGAAGGATTACCAACAAAGGGAATTGCATGGGAGTCTTCAATATTTTGTGGTTCTCTTTGTGGCTTGCTTCCAATTTCCTTTATGACCGAGATGAGCTCTTGGAATAAAGATTTGTTGCTTTGCTACAAATCAGAGATTCCTTGGTTTACTTGTGCCATCCCTTGCAAAAAATCTTGATTCATATGTGTTAAGCCTTCATTCAAATCCTTAAAATCCTTAGAAAGGCCTTCATTGACATGTCCCAACTCTTTTGACAGTAGGATATAATCATTCCCTGCATGCTCTTCATGTATGTCATGCTGTCCTTGATGTGCGCTATAAGAAATCCCAATGCTTAATTCTTCATCTATTTGATTAGCATTATGGGCTTACATTGTGTAATTTTGATCCTCTTGGAAGTCTCTGACACTAGCATTCAATGCCTCAGTAATGGGATCTTTCTTCTTATTCCAGGCCATTAGGAAACAGTGATGTAGTAGTAGATAGTTTATCACTTAATCCCCTGTTTCTCTCAGAATATAGCACCAATCCCAATGCGTAATAGCTCTATGGAAATATTATTATATGGAGATATATGATATTTCAAAAGATATGGACTTGGGTTGGATATTTTAGGTGGAACAATGTCAAACAGTGTCCCCCTGTATGTTGTTTGGGTGTTGTCTCAACATACCTAGTGTAAGAAAATCAGCAATAACTTGAGCTCCCGATGTTGGATCACCAAAATTTTGGATTAAAATCAAAGATTAGGATCCCCTCTTCAAATGGATCTATCAAGTTCCTAATTTGGATTAGGATAGAATTTGTTATGATTGAATATTCAGGTCTAAACAGGAAATTCCTGCACCTTGCCCACCACCTGTAAATACCCTATTTGACCCTATAGGAAAACCCTAGGTAGAAGAAACCCTTGTAAACCATTGTAGCAACTAGGAGAGGGTTATGGAGCACATGTAGGGCTCAAGAATAACCTATAGATTGGTATATACCTACTGTTTTATCTGTAAAAACTCTGTCCAACACCTAAAGGTACCCTGCAAATAGGAGATGCCCTGCACCTCTTCCAATGGTTCTTCAATCACTTATGGAACCCTGAATATGGCTGATCAATACTGTACTAGTGCCAAACTCTAATAATGGAAAATGTACTTGCACCTAAATTCGAGAATTGCATGGGCTCCGAGACAAGAGGGGTGTGCAAAGTTCCACCTTAAGTTGGGTTGTGCACCCCTTCAGGGTCTTAATCGGGAAGGGAGGGTCACCTCTCTTTTGTCTTCCCGACTCACATCTACTTTTCCTTGCGGGAACCAACATAACAAGTACATTCTAATGGATAATCAAACAAGGATGATATGCATTGATTGAAAAAGCCTTTAAATTCTTTAATGAAATGCAAGTGGGTATTGGAAAATGACTGAATTGAAAGGGCTATGGATAGGGCATTACCATTTTGCATTGACTCACTGCTTTTACAATGTTTCCACTTACCATTTTTATCATTATTTCAGTCCTATAGCATCAATGTTCAATCATCCAACAAAAATCCAAGTCAAGTAGGTAGTGAGTAGCATTCATGCAATCAATTGAGCTTCAACATTTGAATGGGCAGGAAAGAAACTCATCAAGCAATCATAATCAATCTTGGGCCGAATTCTACATGCCCTTCAATAGAAATTAAGGGGTTCTATTCCACTCAATCTCTCTTATGAACAAATGGACAAGTTCAACAATTGGATGAAAAGAGAGGTTAAGCTGAAAGCAATAGAATTACCTCTTTAATGTTGATGGAAAGTAGTAGATGAATCCAATTCAATCAATATTCAACATAAACCACCATCAATAGACCAAGATTTTAGATCATAAGACTAACTTCAAGAAAGTTTTGTTCAATATGATTGCTCCCATGTAATCTTCAGCTCTCGATCAATAAGATTGCTCCATTGCAATCAAAAGAAGTCAATGATTTGATAGAAGTCCACAATAGCTTGTTGGAGAAGATCCTTTGAGCTTTGATGCATGTAAATTCTCATTAGAATCATGGATTCCATGAATTTTCAGACATTTCCATGTTCAACAGGCTGAAAATGCTTTCAAACTTGAAGAATTTCCTCAATGTAAGCCAAATCTTTGAAGAATACCTTCAATTGAACCTTCCTGGAGTTGTAGACAACAAAATCCCCATGGATTGAAACCTCAATGAAGCAAGATTTGATGAAGATTGATGGCTGCCCTGTTTTTCCCAATCTGAGATGAAGAAAAAACTTCAATCTTGCTTGGAAGCTCAATATTTGCTCAATGTCAGTCCAATGCTTGATGTAGATGCTTGTTCTTGCTATTAGGAAGCTAGTAGGAGCCAAGAAGAGGCCAAATCTTCAAGAAATTGGAGGATTCTTCATGCTGTCCACTTTCAACCATAGCTAGGGTTGTGAAGGAAGCTTCATGGCTGAAGGAGAGTGGAAGATTAAGCAATAGAGTGTAGGTACTTCATGTCAGGGATGCCAATGATCCAACAAATGAAGGAGAAGCTTAGTGATGAAGGAGATTGCTAAATAATAGGCAGTAAGGAGTACCAAAAAATAGCACAAACTGTCCAGGAGCTACTTCTTCTCCACATGATAATAAACTTGATGATGCTTGGCCAAATAGGTAGTCCACATGTTTCGTAAGACCTTAAGAATCATTCTTTGAAGGTCTCATGAAGAGATATGGCCATGGCAAAGAGAAATGAGTAGAGATTTCCATGGCAGTTTTCAGCAAGAAGCTTGGAAAGAGAAAAGAGAAGCTTGTTCCAAAAAGTAACACGGTTTAACCTCTCCAAACCCCGTTTAGGCTTCAGTTAAGTCCATGATCCTTCAAAATGGCCCAAAATTGACCACATACCACCAAAATGACCATGAATCCGCCATTGTTTCTTCAGAAATTCTTCAAGACCATTAAATTTAGTCACGGTTTACTGTAGAGACCTTAACTAGTCACGGTTTTAACTAAATCAAATCCTGTGACTAATTCTTGTCCTCCAGTTACTCTGTGCCTAAACTATAACCAGATTCACCATGAAAATGACTCTTCCCATGGATCAAAGTCCATGCTTTGATACCAACGTAAAGAAGCTAATTCCCACAGCAAGCCATTAAACTGAAAATACAAGAAATAGGCATAAAATGCCAAGAAACCATAGTCAAGGTGGCTAGGCATGAAATGGTATTACCAATGTTGGTTGAGAATCAAATGATGAGTGGCTGCGGCAGCAAGGTATGCATCCCAAGCTATGGTGGCCAAGAGTATTCACCCTCTTAGATCGTGGGAGGTTGAGACCTCAAACAAGTAATGTTGTATAATGGCAAAAAGATAATTCACATGTTACATCTCCACCTTTTATACTTAACCCTAGCCTACCCTAGACTAAGCTATTTATGCTTTATTACACTAAAGCATACATCATTTGTCTATTTCTCCACAATTGTCATACCATACTTGGATAACATATCCAAGCCATACTACCTTTGTGACAGCCATATACCATCATTGCATCTAATAATCTTAATACCAAGAAAGTACTTTAGCTCACCTAAACCCTGTATCTCAAACTTCTTCTTCAAAAAGTCCTTAACTTCAACAATCCCATCGTCACTATCACCTGTAATAATCAAGTCATTCACATAGATGACTATGATGACCAAGCCTACATCTCCCTTTCTCACATAAAGTGAGTGGTCATCATAAAAAATATAAAAGCCAAAGTTGATAAGATACTCTCAGATCTTGTCAAACCATGCTGTAGGTGCTTGCTTTAGCCCATAGAACACTTTCTTTAAGATGCATACATATGTGGGATGCTCTAAATCCTCATAACCTATTAGCTACTCCATATACACCTCTTCTTACAATTCACCATTCAAGAAGGAATTCTTGACATACATTTGCTGCAAATTTCAACCTTTGGCTGCTACCAAAGTAATCACACATCTAACAATTGCCATCCTAACAATTGGATTGAATGTCTCTTCATAATCTATGCCATATGTTTGAGCATAGCCTTTTGCAACTGGCCTAGCCTTATACATGCTAATAGAACCATCTGCATTATGCTTGATTTTGTAAACCCACTTACAACCAATAGCTTTCTTACTCTTAGGAAATGCCCTTAGGTAATAGCACTAGATCCCAAGTCTTATTGGCTTCTAATGCAGCAATCTCCTCATCTATTGCTGCATCCCAATGAGCATGACCAACATCATCCTCAAAGCAAGTGAGCTTAACATCCTCAACCACCTTTACCATATAAGCATAATGATAAGTTGGATAACCTTCAAAACCAAATCTTTTAATAGGAAATCTGACCTTGCTACACATACATACTACTTGATTAGTTACTGGTGGAGACTTTACATTACCATATGCAGTTGTACACCTGGTGTTTTGATTGAAGGAATATTAAGCTCATCATCCAAGCTCTTTGAACCATTGGAATCTCCATCAAATCCCAAATGGCTAGTAGATGCATCATTACCATTCGATACTTTCTTCTTTCCTTTGTCTTTAACTGCAATATTTGTAGATGCACTTAAAGATGTGGGGCTACTCCTTAGTCTCCTAGCTAACTGTAGATGTAGTACTAGATGATGATTCTGGTCCACTAAGGCTTCATAATTTATGCTTTTTTTTGCACATGACTATTATGATCATTGTCATCATCCAATGTATCACTAGTAGATGCATAATGACTTCTTATTTAATACATCCCTGCTCACTTTGAACTCACATGTGATAGGATTATAACAATGATACCCTTTCTGATCTAAAGAGTATCCAGTAAAAACACATATTTTAGCCCTTGGATTTCTTTCGTAGCTCATCTACCACATGAATATATGCAATACAACCAAACAGTTTCAAGTGTGACACATCAGGCTTCTTGCTTGTAAAGCATTCTTCAGGGGTCATTCCATGAATTGCAGCTATGGGAGTTCTATTCATGATATAGATAATAGTATGAATAGCTTTATACCAAAATATTTTGGCATATTCTTTTCAGCCCAATCAATGCCAATGCAACTTCTACAATATGTCTATTTTTTCTTTTTGCAATCCTATTTTGCTATGGGATATGACTGTAAGTAAATTGTTTCTTTATCCCATGAGACCTCAGGTTAGTTACGTTAAAAATTCTGCCTAGTATCGCACTTGGGATGCCAAGTCAAGACTTTCAATCCCAAAGGTCCTACCCACATCCATGGAATGTTAGGGTTAGTTAGACGCCCAGGGTTCTCACCCTAAGGATCAATTGACCAAATACTAGACTTCCGTTTGAATTTAGAAGCCGATTTTCCAAGTTAAGGAATTTATGAATTGCCTAGCAAGCAATTGACCAATCAAGTTAGGGCGACGAGGTTGCCTAGGATTTATTGACCTTAATATAAGGAAACCTAAGGTATTTGTTAATTTGGATTAACAAGGTATAAACCCTAGCCCAAGGAAAAAGGGTAAACTAGCAACACAGCTTACGAAACCCTTGGGGATCTTGCCAAGTCGCAATTGATCCCGAATCGAATGTTGGATGCATTTGGAGAGAAGGATTCACACCTTAGCAGTTGGCCGAACAAACGACCACTGGATTGATTGTGTTTGTATAGTTAGGAGCACTGTTTGTACTTCTTTGCTCAAGGAATTAATGCTGGAAAAATAATTAATAATTCAAGTTGAAGGCCTGGAGGGAGAGGCAGCATTAGTTACCCCCGACTGTCTGCCTGACCCTATACAAGGGGGTTGTTAGCCGCGTCAGATACATGGACCGAACCCACCACGAGAGGTCTCTCCATGGGTGCTACTTGGAGCAGGAGGACACTTGGGTGCCACGGGGCTCTGGCCGTAAATCCCTTGCCTCTGGGTCCTGCACAAGAGGCCGACGTGACTCGAGATTGGATCTCGAAGCCCGCATACTAGTCTACGGGCGAAAACTTGGAATAGCGAGCCCTGAGGATTGCTGGAATTGCCTTCAGGCGGATTATGGAATTGCCTTCGGGCGGATTATGGAATAGCCTTTGGGATGGATTATATGATGTATTCCAAAGACTGATAAATAAGATCAATTGTTGAAAAGGAACTTGTTTGAAATTGTTTTTCTATGTCAGTGCTTAAGTTACGTGAAGGAACCGATGATTAACTAGCAAATTAAGGAAGCTGTTTTTGCTTGTCAAACTAAATGTGGTAGGTAATTAGATAACTAAAGTAACCCGAGGAAAGTGTGGTGGATGTGACCATGGGTCTGTCCTATGGAAGGGTGGTCCCGGTTGGCCCAGAACTTTTCTCAATGGAATTGATAGCAAGGTAATGATGACCTAGAATCTAGGAAGCTAGAGTCCCGATTTATACTATTTTAGGGAAACGGAATGGGACTATGCCTTATGGGTAGAGAGGTCGAGCTTCACATCCCTCTCAGTTCCCATTCTCCTTGAACCAAGTGCCATATAAATATGCTTCAACCCTGATGTTTCTCCGTAAAGTAGTTCATCTGGGGTTCGACGCTAGTTACCTCTGAGGAACTTGACCATTAGGGAAACCCTGATTCAAGTTGATCCTAAGTGGGGATGGCCGGAATGCTTCCACTTCGTGGCAGACTTGGGAAGACCTAGATCGCAAACCCCGTGACATTCCGTGGGAGTACCGGGTGGCGCTTTCTGGACTCTCTTTTCGATGGGCTGCTAAGACGTGTCCTATAAGTGAACAGGTGGACATGTTACAGTATCTTAGCCATGCCATCAAAATCAAATTTTGATGAAGATAAAGCAATTAAGTTTAGTATATAAATTTATTACAACAAGTTGGTTATTGTTCAGTGAGTGAACTATCCTCTTGAAGAAGCCATGGAAAGTGTTCCAAATACGAAGCATGCTGCCAAGAAGATTCTTTCATAGGCAAACCCTTCCACTTTATAAGATACTCCACAAGAACTCAGTTCCTTAGAACCTTCTCTTGCTTACCAATAATCTTTTTAATCATAAATGCTCAAATCATCTTCATTAAGGGAGGTAGTTCTTCAAGAACTTGGATTTTAGGGCCAACATACTTCTTGAGTTGAGATACATGAAAAACATTGTGGATGTGTGTAGTTGAAGGTAAATCAAGTTGATAGGCAAGACACCCCCAACTTGCTTAATTATTTGATATGGACCATAATACCTACGAGCAAGTTTACTATGTCCTCCCTTAAGAGAAGCATAATGGGATTTTGGAACCTTCAAGAAAACCCATTCACCTTTATCAAACTCCACATGTCTTCTTTTCTCATCCGCATAGGCCTTCATTGTCTCTTGAGCTTTTCCAATGTTATCCTTGCATTGCTTCATAAGAGCCTCCATCTTCTAACTCTTCACTAGCATTAGTATTCACATCATCATGAAATAATGTGGAAGGCACTTGAAACTTGTAGCCATATAATGTTTCAAAAGGAGACATTCCAATACTCATGTGATGAGTATTATTATAACAAAATTCTACAAGATGAAGCCAATGGTCCCATGCGCTTTGTTTGTCATGGAAAAAAGGATGTAAGTAAACCTCTAGCCATTTGTTGACCCTTTCAGTTTGCTAGTCTATTTGTGGAAAATAAGCCATACTAGGAGTCAAAATAGTCCCCATTAAAGAGAACAAACTCCTCCAAAAGCTGCCCATAAACTTGGTGTCACAATCGGACACAATCTTCATTGGCATTCCATGAACTTAAAGACACATTCTATAAACTGATCAACCACTTAATTTGCTATAAATTGAGCCTTTGTTGGAATAAAATGGGTTGATTCGATCAAGTGGTCTACCACAACATAAATGCTACTCCACTGATGCTTTGTTGTAGGCAATCCTATTATGAAATCCATGTTAATGTTAGCCCACTTCCCATGGAGGAATAGGTAGTGGCTTAAGCAAACCATCAGGTAGAAGCATGGAATCCTTATTTTGTTGACATGAAAGACAACTCATGACATAGTCTTTAACATATTTTCAAATATCTTTCCAATAAAAGCTCGTATGGATATTATCAAATGTTTTGAACAAACCATGATGTCCCACTAAAGGTGAAGAGTGTATCTCTCGTAAAATGTGATCATTGAAAGATGAATGAGGAGTCAAGAAAACCCGTCCTTGATATCGTAAAAGACCATTATGCCATTTATAATTTGGATACTCTTCTCCTTTGTCTTGTTGTAATTCCTTCATCATTTTGGATGCTTGCCCATCAAGAAAATACTATTCTTGAATGTCATGGATCTAGATAAAACATGACCACATTCTTGATAAGGTATCTACTACCACATTATCTTTTTCAACCATATAAGATATCTCAAAGTCGTATCCTTGAAGAGTAGCTAACCATCTTCATTGCTTGGGAGACAAATTGATGATCACTTTTGACCTTGAATTGGCTGCCATAGATGTAATGATGCCACTTTTTAATGGTGTGTAATATTGCCAACATCTATTGTCATATACATGTAACTGATGCTCCTTGTCATCAAGCTTTCAGCTTTCATAAGCTATGACTCCATGATCTTGACATAAAATAGCCCCAATTCCTCTTCCATTAGCATATGCTTATATGATAAACTCCTCAAAGAAATCCGAGGCATACAAGGATAGGTGTTGAAATTAAAAGATATTTTAGTTCATTGAAACTTTGATTGGCAATGGAGTCCCAAAAGAAAGCCTCATTTTTAAGTCTATCCGTCAATGGAGCCGCCACATGAGTATAATTCTTGATGAATCTCCTATAGAAGGATGATAACCCAAGGAATCCTCTCAAAGAGGTTGCATTCGTAGGAGGAGGCCATTCTTTAACACATTTCACCTTGTTGGGATCCACTCTAATGCCTTGCTCTTCCACAACATAACCTAAGTATTCAACTTCATCTTCCATGAAAGACCAATTTGTCATCTTAGCAAAGAGTATGTGTCTTCGTAATGTGTCAAATACCTCTCATATATGCTTTAAATGCTCATCCTTGGATTTACTATAGATGAGGATATCATTGAAGAAAACAAGGATTGTTTTGAACAAGAATGGCTGTAATATTTTATTCATGAGGGCTTGAAAAGTAGTGGGCGCATTAGAAAGCCCAAATGGCATAATCAAGAAGTGGTATAACGCTCTCTCAGTTGTCCTAAAAGCTATTTCGAACTCATTTGCTTCTTACATTCGAATTTGATGATAACCCGAACGAAGATCTATTTTAGTAAAGACCTTTGCATCTTTAAGTTCATCCAAAAGATCATCAATTCGGGAAATATGATACCTATTCTTGACCATTGACTTATTTAAATCCCGATAGTCAATGCACATGCGAAATGATCCATCCTTCTTCTTGACTAAGAGCATAGGAGAGGCAAACACTGGCGATTGACTTGGCTGAATTAAACCCATTTGCAACAATTCTTTGACTTGTTGCTCTATTTCTTCCCTCTCAAACTTGGATAAGCGATAAGGAGGTTTGTTGATGGGTTTTGTGTTGGGCAACAAGTCAATAGGATGGTCAACCTCTTGCTTTGGAGGCAAAGATGAGGGTGGCTGAAATAAATGCTTGTATTCCTCCAATAACTCTTCTAATCTATGATATCTTTTCTTTATAGAAGAAGGTGGATGATTTGATGACTGCTCTTCATCTATTTTTGCAAGTAAAAGAGTGAAGATACATGACTTGGCATTGATTTTCTTTCATAATTTCTTCATAAAAATGAGTTATATATGTTTGTGGTCTATGCCTTTCAATTCTATGTGTTGTCCTTGCCAATTAAATTCCATTTGCATTTGCTTCAAATCTAAAGTAATTTTGCCAAGGGTTTTCAACCAATTGCATCCAATAACAATGTCAATAGGCTCCATATCTAAAGTGATCAAATCCACTTGTATTGTGCATGAGGGCGATAGTTTAATTGAAGTACAATCCAATAAATGTTCTATAGGTAATTAAAAAACTAAAGATGATTTCGTTATCAAAGGAAAGTGAGTGGGTGTAACACCTAACAATTCTGGCCAATGGTAGGGTGGTCTCAGTTAGCTGGGAGCTTTTCTAAATCGGCAATAGAAACAGGAAGATGATAAATTGACCAACTAGTTGTTATGTAGAAATGACTTGCATTGTTTTAGGGGGCCGGAATGGGATTTTGTCTTATGGGCAGGAGGGTTGATGTACCACACTCCCCTCCTCCATCTCCCATTCTCTTTGAACCAAGTATAATGGCAAGTCTGCTTCAGTTCGAGTAATCCTATAGGAAGTGGAAACTTGAAATTATTGGTGCTAGATAGCTCATTGTTAGGAGACCCATCCAATTTTAGGAACCCAAAAATTCAGGTCGATCCTAGTGGGTTCGAGTCGGAACTCTTCCGTTGCGATGTAGACTTAGTAGGGCCTAAGTGACAAACCCCGTGATACTCCAAGGGAGCGTCGGGTGGCATCATTTGGAAAACCTACTGATGAACTACTAAAAGATGTGCTTGGATTGAGACTGGCGGACACCTCACAACATCCATGATAATCATCATTCCATCTATTATTTTCTTATTCCCCTTCATGTCTAAGACTATCTTTTGGGTTGCTAAACTGAGGTCTTGTGGTATGAATGCCATGGATTTGTGAAGGCTGATGGTCACCCCTCGCTCTAGATGGTCCTCCCCTTTCAAAAGAATATATAGTTGGCCGAGAACTTTCTTTGTTTGGATGGAAAGGATTACCAAAAAGAGGGGTTTAATGTGGATCTTCAATAGTTTGAGATTCCCTTTGTGGCCTGCTCCCAATTTCCTTTATGGGGTTGAAATGAGTTCTTGGAATAAAGATTTGTTGCTTTGTTGTATCCTTGTTTACTTGTGCCATCCCTTGCAAAAAACCTTGATTCATATGTATTAAATCTTCATTCAAAGTCTTCAAATCTTTAGAAAGGCCTTCATTCACATGTCCCAACTCTTTTGATAGTAATAGGTAATCATTCACTGCATGTACTTCATGTGTGTTATGCCTTTCTTGGTGTGTATTGTAAGCAATTTCAATGCTTAGGTCCTCATCTATATGCTCAAAATTATTGGCTTCATTTGTGTAATTTTGATCCTCTTGGAAGTTCATGAAACACTCATTCAATGCTTCAGTAATAGGGTCTTTCTTCTTATTCCTGGCTATTAGTAGATAGTGTTGTAGAAGTAGACAGTTTGTCAATACATCCCCTGTTTCTCTTAGAATATAGCACCAATCCCAATGCTTAATAGCTCTATGGGAAGCTTATTATATGGGGATATACTAGCTTTCAAAATATATCAACTTGGGTTGGAGACTTTGGGTGGAACAATGACAAACAATGTCCCCTTGTATGTCTGGGTGTTGTCTCAGTGTATCTACTACTGACAATAAAGCAGCAAAATAACTTGAGCTCCCGATATCGGATTGACAAAATTTTTAATTCAAATAAAAGATTAGGATCCCCTCTTCAAATGGAGCTATCAAGTTCTCAATATGGATTATGATACAATTTTTTGTAATAAGATCTTCAGATTTGAACACAAGTTTCATGCACCTTGTCCACAACTTGTAAATGGCCTATTTGACCCTATGGGAGTACCCTAAGTGAAAGTAACCCTTGTAAACCTCAATGGAAACCTGAAAGGGTTATGAAGCACCTGTAGGGCTCAAGGATAACCTATAGACTGATAGGTATCTAGAGGATAGGAGATGCCCTGCACCTCTTCCAATTTTGTTTCAATGGAACCTCAACCACTTGTAGTACTCTAAATAGGGTTGATCACTACTATGCTAATGTCAAACATTGATTACACCAAAACTTGAAATTTCATGGGCTTTGAGACAAGAGGGGTGTGCAAAATTCCTCCTCAAGCCAGGTTGTGCACCCCTTCAGGATCATAATCAAGAAGGGAGGGTCGCCTCACTATTGTCTTCCCAACTCGCTTGGCATCCTCTTTTTCCTTGGGGGAATGAACATTACAAGTACATTCTAATGGCTAATCAAACAAAGATGCTATGCATTGACTGAAAAAGCCTTTAAATTCTTCAATGAAATGCAAGTGGGCATTTGGAAAATGACTGAATTGAAAGGACTATGGATAGGGCATTACCTTTTGCAGTGACTCATTGCTTTTACAATATTCCCACTTACTATTTTCATCATCATTTAAGTCCTATAGCATCAATGTTCAATCATCCAATAAAAATCCAAGTAGGCAGTGAGTAGTATTTATGCAATCAATTTAGCATCAATATTTGAATGGGAAGGAAAGAGAATTCATAAATCAATCACAACCATCCTAGGTTTAAATCTACATACCCTTCAATAGGGATTTAAGAGGGTCTATTAAACTCAAATATCTCTTTATCAATAGTAGGACTGGTTCAACAATTGAATGAAAAGAGAGAGTCATCTGAAAGCAATAGAATTACCTCTTACTGTTAATGAAGAGAAGTAGATGAATCCCAAACCAATCAATTTTCAGCATAATCCATCATCAAAATGGATCAAGATTGAAGATCATAAGGCTAGCTTCAAGAAGACTTTATCCCATGATGATTTCTCCCACGAAATTTCAGTACCCAATCATTAAGATTGCTCCAATGCATCAAGAGAATCCAATGCTTGAATATTAGTCTACAATGATTTATTGGAGAAGATCCTTTGAACCTTGAATAATGCAAATTCTTGATAGAATCAAGAATTCCAAGAATTTTTGGACATTATCATGTTCAAGAGGCTAAAAATTCCTTCAATCTTGAAGGAATGCTTCAATATAAGCCCAATCTTGATGGGATAGCTCCAATTAAACCTTCCCAGGGTTGTAGACAACAAAAGCCCCATGAATTGAAGCCTCAAGGAAGCAAAAATTGATGAAGATTGATGGTTTCCCTGTTTTACCCCAATTTGAGATGGGAAAATGCTTCAATCTTACTTCAATGCTTCAATCTATGCCCAATGTCAGTTGTAGATACTTGCCTTTCATCTCTTGAAGCTAAAAGGCACCAAGATTGACTCAAAACTTCAAGAAATTGCTAAAATATTCATACTGTCCATTTTCATCCATAGTTAGGGTTATGAAAGAGAGCTCCAAGGCTGAAGGAAAGCTGAAAGATTAAGTAAGAGAAGGCAAGTACTTCATGTCAAGGCTGCCATTGGCCAATCAAATGAAGTAGAAGCTTCAATGATGTAGATGATTGCTAATTTCCTAAAAGAGAAGGGGCTAAAAATCAATGCAAACATTTCAAGCCCTCCTTCTGCACCACATGATCAATATTTTGCTAAAGATTGAGCAATAGGATAGCCAATAGGTGGCCCAAGGCATCAGGAATCATCTCCTATAGGTTGCATGAAGAGATATGGCCATGGCAAGGAGATATGAGAAGAGAACTCCATGGAAGCTTTTAGCAAGAAGCTTGGAAAGAGGAAAGAGAAACTTGCTTCAAAAAGTAACCATGGTTTAACTATTCTAAAACATGTTTAGACTTCAGTTAAGTCCAAGAACCTTCAAAATGGCCCCCAAATTGACCATGAACCACCAAAATAACCTTGAATATACAATTATTTCTTTAGACCTTCTTCAAGATATTCAAAATTAGTCACGATTTACTATAAAGAACCTTAACTAGTCACAGTTTTAACTGCGTCAAATCCTATGACTAATTCTTGTCCTCCAGTTACCTTGTGCCTAATCTTGTAACCAGATTCACCATGAAAATGACCTTCCCATTGGATCAAAGATGTGCTCTGATACTAATGTAAAGAAGCTAATTCTGAAAGGAATAATTAAACTCAAAATACAAAGAAATAGACTATTTGCCAAGAAACCATAGACAAAGTGGCTAGGCATGAAATGATATTACCATGAATGGATGAGAATCAATTGATAAGAGGCTGCAACATGGTATGCACCCCAAGCTATGGTGGCCAAGAGTATGCACCCTCTTAGATGGTGGGAGGTTAAGATCTCAAACATGAAATGTTGTAAAATGGCAAAAAGATCCTTGGCTAGTTACAACTTAGCATTTTACACTTAACCCTAGTAGGCTAAATATTGGCTAAGGCATTAAGGAACTTTTACTCTATTACATAGTTATTCACCTTTAGAATATAGGCAACCTAGAGCTAAAGTGAGAAGGAAGATGTCTATAGCTATGATAGCCACATGTATCAATTCTTTCATTGTATACTATCCATCCAAAATAGAACCCACCATATGAGTAAGTTGTTTCGATCATTATCTCTAGAAGCTTTGGCTTGATAGAATCTCTCTCATTAAGTATGCATTTAATCTAGTCTTGAGTCTACTCCAACTCCACGCTTCAACTTCATCTAGATGAATAACTAGGTTGTTGTAGCTATATATCTTATGCAAATACAGTTGTATCCAAAACTTTTGATGGTGCAGTGTTTAGGATTGGTCAAATTGATAGGCACTATTCAGTATTTGATGTTTCTCATTGATTAATAGAATTGTCAATAGAGAAAAGTACTTCCTAGGATAGCGACCCAATTTAAATTGATCACACTACTAGTCCCAGCTCCATATTTTGCATTGATGCATCCCTAGGTCATTGCTAATGATGATAATGACATTCTACTTCACTCTAGGCATTAGAGTGACACACATCCTCTTGGATAAAAGGATGATAGCCTTCTCTAATTCGATCCCTTGCAATAGAAAGTAGTCTCCTCCAACCTCCTATAGCCCCATTTTGATTATATGCCTTCAAAATACCACACAAAAATGGTAGTGATATACTAAAATGACATGGAGGCCACTACTTTTATCTAAACCTTGTCAATCTCCTTCTAGAATAGTGCCCTTTCTTGTAGAGCTTGTGTTTAGTTACAATTAGGGTGCAAGCAAGTCCTAGACTAAGAATCTAATTGCAGTACTACATCATCTTGATCCAATATTTCATCAATGGGCTCATGGGGACCTAACACACCGTATGCTCAAGTTTCACCCCAATTTGATAACTCTAGGTAAGTTGTAATCATGTTGTTGATTTGATCATGTGGACCAGGTTCAAGGTATACTATATACATATGAGTTGGCATTGAGGCAAGGAAGATCTCGATATGTGGATCGACAGAAGGACTCAACTCTAAGAGATTACATAAGTAAACTTGCTACTAATGTGGTAGCCTTCCATAATAAATTCTCACAAAGAAGGGAGGAAAAAATCATAAAAATTCAAGCATTGATTGCGTTTTGGACTTTTTTGAATATTACCTATAACATGCAGCTTCGAGAAGTTGGTGCTAGTTAAGAAATCAAAGCTTCTTTAATACTTTAACCAACTGCATGGTGGAATAATTTATGTGCTTGCTACATTAAGTGAATTTTCCAAAGTGTCATACCCGCTTCTCTTAGAGGAATAGTCAAAGGGGGAGCATGTAAGATAACTCCTTTTTACATCCAAAGGCCCCTCTTCTCCTTGTTAAAAATGCCATGGAACAAATGAGACTCCTTAATTACATGTTGTTATATTTTTCCTTTTCATTAGTGATTGTTATTAACTATCACATGTATTTTTCTTGATGAATACAAGACATATTGCTTTGTTCCAACAAATGTAAATTCATTAAGCAAATGTGATGTTAACGTGTGCTACATGAAGAATGGGTGACATGCTATGTATTTACATGTCATAACATATGATGCATTTACATATGTTGACATAATCAAATTTAATTACGTAGACATGTGGTACATACTCATGATCATGTATATGCGAGAACATTTGTATTCCTACCATACATGTGTGGTATATCATGTACGATACATGTATCTATTACTTCTTGCAATATGTGTGTACATTAAAAGGTATTAGATCAAGAGCTTGGCTTAGGAAGGGTATCCATGATGATCTACTTCTATCTTTAAGTAAGGACTATAACATGGTTTTTTGCCGAAAGGTTCTGAGAGAGACAATTGAAAGGTATTGAAGAGATGCATCTATGACAATGTTTTGAATTGTTGATTTTCTTTCTTGCATGGTTATCATGACAAGAGAGTATAATGATTAGACTTAGAAGATGAGCAATTAGGTGAGAGATAATCAACTAAGCTTACTCAAACTCTTGAATTGTGGGAGCTTCTCGCTCAACCACCAAGACCCAAGGACTGCTTATTGTTTCAAGCATTTCAAGCTAAGTGCAGTGGCTACCTCTCACATATCTATATGCGCTCTCACACCTATGAGTGTAGTGAGCTTACCTCTATGCTTCATCAAGTTGCCTCCTCCCTCAAGCACTTTGGTAGCTTCACGATCCAAGGTGCAAGCTCAAGCAAGCTCGATTCTGAAGCTCCAAGCTCCATTGTTGCGCATGAGACAAGAGAAGAAAAGAGAAGAAGAAGAATATAGGAGAAGATGGAGAGCTTCTCCACCACGGTCCCTTACCCTCACACACTCACTCCCTCACTCCCTCTCACAAGCACAAGCTCAAGCAAGCAAGAACAAGAAGAAGAAGAGAAAGGGAGAGCTAGTTTTGGCCAGACACAAGAATGATCTTCTCCATTCCCCTTTTGCCTTTTTATACATGCCCTCCTCCTCTTTTTGGGTGCCCATCCCATTTTACACGACCGGCCATTTTAGCCAAGGTCTTCTTTCCTTATTTCTTCCCTCTTTTCATGGTTCCTTCACCCGTGCCCATCTACATTTACAAATTGCATAGGAGGGAGTTGGCACTCTTTTACAAAATGAATTACAATGTGCTCAGTGCACTTTTTGTTAGAATATTCAGTGCACTCATTATTGTGCACTTCCTTTTGCATTAAGGCTTTTCCTACATTTTTCTGAGCTTGCCTTTCTTTTCCACTTTTCTTGTCTTGGGCTACCTTCCATTTCTAACTTTTTGGGTCTTCCATTTTCGACTTTTTGGGGCCTTTCTATCTTGGGCTACCTTTTGGGCTGTAACATTACCTCCCTCCTAGCCAGGTGCCAGTTCCATGGCACTTGTTGATAAGGGCTCGGGTGGTTGAAGGTTTTCCATGTGGGTTGATGATGGGGTTTTGGGAGGTTGGTTATGGAGAAGAGACACATCAAAATGGATGGAGAGTTGTGGATGCTGAGGATGGATTGAATGGATGATGGGGGCTTCTAATGCCAGTGGTTGATCATGGGTTGCCGAATGTACTTATTAAAAGAAAAGAAAATCGCACTACATGGAGGTGTGCCTATCTCACAGTACACTATATGGTGTTTGTGCCAGTGGAACTAGGAGTTGGGTCAAACCTTATACACAATCTCGAGATATTGTCCCACACTTGAGGACCCAATTCTTGTACAAAGGGAGGTGCTGTGGGTTTGACTTAGGGAGATATATGTAATTGTAGGCGAGTAGGAGCTCCCTAGGTGTGTCCCACCCTTAAGGTGCCCTAAGTATGTGAAGTGAGGAAAGGCTAGGGTGGTTCCTAGGTGCAGTGCTTATGATGCTCGTAGAGTACAGGTGGCTGATTTCCTTGTTGTGCTTCTTTGCTTTCTACTTCCTTCCTTCTTGTCCTCGTCCTTTTTTTTAAATCCTTTCTTTTCTCTTTTGTCTTTTCTTTTTCTTTTTTTTTCTCTTTCTTTCTCTCTCTTTTTTCTTTTTCTTTTTTTTGAATGATTTTAATAAGGAAGCATGGTAATAAGAGGCGTCTCGTTGTTGCGAAGTAGGGGTCAAGTTGCATGGTGGCTTGAGGGCTTTATTGAGGAATGCCCTACTTTGTAGATACCCCTTTAAGTTGGTTCTTACATTGAGTGGAGTACATGACAAAAATGGATGGTTACACTCGGTAAAATCTACTGTCAATATCCTCAAAGAGGTTCATGCAAAATGTTGGCAGAAAAGTGTCTCTCCTCATGAGATGTACCATTGCACAACTACATATCCCAACATTGAGATAAAAAAAGAGAGGCAGTAACCACTTTTCCTCTGTAGTAGGTTTTTGTTTTAGTAATATGTAGTAGGTGGAGGTAGTTACATGTGGTGATGAAAGTGGGGTCGGGGCATGAGGAGAATTTATTCAAGAAACTTGCTATAGATGGGCGGAGGCCCCTTTCGGTGAAAATCAAGTTGTCTTCAGGGATTGAGGCATTTACATTATAGATCAAAGGGAAGTTGTATCTACCATGCACCTCCCGGTTGAAATCAACCCCAAATCTTCTTGGGTAGGGCATGTAGATAGGATCATCCCACTCATAAGGTAGGGTGCTGTAGAAAGTGATCTAGGTCTCTAAGCTAGAGTCCCAGATGTTCTTGCGCCACCTTGGCTGTGCCTCATATCCCTCTACCCTTTGGGGTACCTTTGCTGCCTTATCTTTCCAATAGTTTTGCATGTTCTTGCTGCCACCTTATGGGGTACCTCCTCCGTTTCTCTAGCCATCTCCTTTCTAGTAGACTTGTTGAAAGCTTTATGACATCCTCCACCACCCTAGGAGATAGCACTCTATCCAATGAGGGAGGGAAGGTGAAAGAGAACTTGAAGGGGTTGCGGTTCTCCCATTATTCCCACACCGCAAGTTCATGGCCCCAGTTGATGGGATCACACTCCTCGCCTTGAGGGATGGCCACTTGAGGAACTTGCGGTGTCCTAGCTTGAAACTTCCTACAGGCATGTTCCACTTGCTCCCTGCACTTGTGCCTTGCCTCCACCATCTATTCCAGTGGCCCTGTTTCCTCCCCTTGCTCTTCTATTTGCACTTGTGGCTGCATAGGGGGCTTGGTTCTTGCACTTGTTTCTCCTTTTTTAATGGTTCGGTTCAAAATCAGGTCCTTCTTCTTAGATCGACTCTAGTGGCTCTTACTATGGTGGTTGCATTTGCCATCCTGGCTCCCCAAGCCCTAAGCTGAGATAGCGTGTTGCTTCTCCTAGTACCAAACTAGTGCTAGTCTTGGGTGCCTTGTCATGGAGTCCATGTTACAGAGCCGTCCTCGTCAATTCTAACTTTCTCTTTAGTTGCTCCATCGTCTCTTCTCCTCTTGGCTACATGATAACACTATTCTTAAGAATGTGTATTGTTGTTCTAGCATTCATGTCTCGATAGCCACGTCTTTGCTTTCTGCTAGGAGGTGCTTAGGAGGAGGGAGTGGCGCTCTTTTACAAAATGAATTACAATGGGCTCAATGCTTTCTTTGCTAGAATATTTAGTACACTCGATATTGTGTACTTCCTTTTGCATTAAGGCTTTTCCTACATTTTTCTGAGTTTGCCTTCCTTTTCCACTTTTCTTGATTTAAATTGTCTTCCATTTTTGACTTCTTGGGTCTTCCATTTCTAACTTTTTGGGGCCTTCCTGTCTTGGGCCACCTTGGGCTTCCTTTTGGGTTGTAACATGAACTAATAAGAACTCCATCTATATTTTGTCATTGAGTAATCATAAAGCCTAACATTAGGCATCAAGAAGAAGAAAGTGCAAATTAAAATGGAGAGATGGAAAATAACTTCAGTTGACTTGGATGCTATTTCCATCATGCTTAGAGGAAATAAAAATTTCCCATCTACATCTCAATCATTAAATAATTTCCTTACCTAAGGAGGATGAGCAATATTATGTGCATATCCTTGCAACCCTTGATTTTCCTTTTAGAAAAGAGGTAGAGCATTGGGAGGCCAA
This sequence comes from Lygodium microphyllum, assembly GCF_053477565.2. Lineage (NCBI taxonomy): Eukaryota > Viridiplantae > Streptophyta > Polypodiopsida > Schizaeales > Lygodiaceae > Lygodium > Lygodium microphyllum. The sequence goes on from NC_141157.1 coordinate 63,352,353, forward strand.
TAAAAGTTCCTAGCCAAAAAGAAAAGCGAAGAGTCAATAGTAGACTTACTTGGACCTTTTATGGATTCAATATTGGTGCTAGTACTCTTGATGAACCTTAAATTGTTGAAACAAATAAGGGTTAAAGGATTTTAAATCCCATCTAACAAGATAGAGCTTCAGAAAGTTCTTGCCCAATGGTATTGGCACTTAAAAGATCATCATAAACTTTGTTTTTGGAGTACCACAATAGCCTAATGGTGAAACTTATGGAAACTAAATACTCAAATGAGAAATACACAAGTGATTCTAAGGAAGAAACATCAAATAGAAGACTCAAATCAAAAGTCTACTAATTATGATGCAAATGTTCACTATATAGAGCAAATTCATGTAGATCCTAGACCTTGAGAGATTGAAGGATCGCTAATCAACATTGACATAGTCAATATAAAATTATAATTGTATTGTAATGACGGCTAGAATTGAACTATAGAAAAGGAAATATGGACCACCAAGCCAAAAAGGAACGAGCCACTCTAATGCTCGATATGAAGGATGAATATGTTCACCACATGTGTAATATTCCCGCCACATCACTTCATATCAAGAAATGAATTTGGGCTTGAGGCATTTTAAAAAAAGAACTCGTCGAGGTATCACATAAGTGACCGCACGTAATTTTCTTAATATCAAGTCTTGCATTAAATCAATTCTGCAATCTAACACGAGAAGACATCTCAATGTTCCCAACCAACAAAAAGCAAAGACACCTTGTAAAAAATATTACGATGGCTTGATCATAATTTTTCTCGCATTATATTTGATTTAGTATTCCCGATTCCATTTAATGTGTTAAAGGTCGCATTGATTTCATAACCGCAAGATAAATTGCAAAAGTCTTAATCGGTAGACAAAGAACGCGCAAGAACGAGTATGATATTGAGTAAGTTAAGTATCAAAGAGTATGGCATGATTTTATAAACTAGATAAAGATATAAAGGAATCATGCATGCATAAGGAACACTCTTTACTAAGTCAAAATATAGAAAGGCTCTCCATAGCCTTATAAATTACAAAGATAAGCACTTAGAGCCTTAAAAAAGGAACATAGTTCAAAATAACCATAATGATCTTTAAGTTCCAAGTACTTGAGTTAGAGGACCAAAGGTTTTCAAGGGAAAGAAGTCAAATTATATCTAAAGATATATTTGATATAATCAAAGGATCATACTCTCTTTGAGGGCTAGGCTAATGCCTTCCCCTAAGTTCATGGCAACTTAACAATTCCAATGGAACCTCAAGTTGGAAGGACAATACCTAGAACAAATTCAAAATTCACATAGATTGCATATTAAGGAATGTTTGATGCATTAGAAAGGCATGTGTGATTGTTGGATAAGCCTTCTACCTTTCTTGAGCAGCATTGATGTCTTTTTTGTTTCCCTTAACTTGCTCTTCCATATCCTCTAGGGTTTTCTTAGAAGTCTCAACCTTAAGAGTGGTTTAGGAAAAATTCATAGCTATAGTGAGCCTTCAAGATATCTTTGATGACTTGATTAATCCTTTCAATGACCATCAATTTGAGGGTGAAATGTCATACTAAAGCATAGTTATGGTACTAATGGACCAAAAGAGACAAGTTTAGAATTTGAAGGGGAAGAGATTATATTTCTCACAATTCTTTTTGGTAGCCCATGCAATTAAAAAATCTCCTCAATGAATAGTGTGGCTAAGTCAAAAGTCTTGAGGATTTACTCTATGGGAAGGATGTGGTCAACTTTGATTAGGACATCCAATATGACTAATTGGATCCATAAACTCCTTGCATAACAGGAAGTCCAATAACAAAATCTATACCTATAAGCTTCCATTTCATTTGAGGGGTGTTGATGAGAGGATGTAGTTCTTTAGGCAACTTGATCCATTCAATTTTTATTATTTGACAACTTAGACACTATTTCATATACTTAGGCACCTCAACTTTCATCCTCGGCTAAAAGTCACTCTTCATAATTGCATATTGGCATAACTTAGATGTCTAACGATAGGCCTATTGTATGCTTCCTATAAAATCTCTTTTGAAGTTTCCAACTATTAGAGATGCACAATGTATCTTGCAAATACAAGTACTCACCCTAAAGGTGCCAACCTTTTAATTTTCCCTAATTTTGGGATTATCTCTATGCCAAGACTAGTTCCTTGGATTATTGGCCATTCATATTAAGCATATAAGAGACTTGTGCATGGAAGGTTCCTCAATTAACAAGGAGTTTATGAATCAAGTCCCCATGTAAAAAAGTCGTCTTGACATCCATCTGGTACAAGTCCAAGTCAAGCTGTGCAACCAAAGCCAAGACTAAGTGTAGGGTGGTCATCTTGACCACATGAGAAAAGACTTCATCAAAGTCAACACCATGCTCTTGCTTAAAGACCTTAGCAACCAATCAAGCCTTGTATGCCGGCTTGGGGTGTCCAGGGGTACTTTTCAGCTTGTATACCCACTTGCATGGCAAAGCCTTCTTACCTTGAGGCAAGGAAACCAAATCCCAAGTCTGATTCTTATGCAATGAGTTAAGCTCAGACTACATAGCCCTCTTCCAAGAGTGATAATCACCCTTGTACATAGCTCATCATAAGTGAGAGGCTCTCCTGCATCTGTAACCAATACATAATCCATAGAGGTGCAAAATGGTCAGGAGGTCATCTATATCTAGTAGAACACCTTAACCCAGGCTCTACTACCTGACCAACATCTTGTCTAACATCAGCATGTCTAACATCTGGGCCACGATCATCAAGTGATGCTGCACGCTCTCTACCTGGCCATGGAGCGGGATGTACGGGAGTAGGTGGCTCCTCCTGAAAGATAACTATGCGTACCTCAACCACTTTCTCAGGCTACATATGCATTTTTTCCTCATGAAAGATGGCATCATGGATGCGGATCACTTTCCACGCCTGCAGATCCCATAGATGGTAACCCATCTCTCCTGTATATCCATAGCCAATGAAAATGCATTTGACACTTTAGGATCCAGCTTATTGCGTTTGTCCTTGGGCACATGGCAGAATGCCTCACATCCAAAGACACACAAATGATCATAAGAGGGGGGGACTTGCCTGCCCATACCTCCTCTGCAACCTGAAAGTCAATGTCACTATTAGGTGACCTGTTAATGAGATGCACTGCAGTAGTAACTGCCTCAGCCCAAAAGTGCTACAGTAAGCCAGCCTGGCTCAGCATGCTACGGACCCTTTCCTGAATGGTCCTATTCATGCATTCAGCCATACCATTCTGGGGAGGGGTGTAAGGGGCGGTAAACCGATGCTTAATAACCCGCTCATCACAAAGCTGATAAAAAACATGTGATACATACTCACCTCCATTATCTGACCTTAGGCATTTCAGCCTATTCCTAGACTAGTTCTCTACTAGTGCAAACCAATGCTGAAATGTGTCTAAGACATCGGATTTTCTCTTTATGGGATAAGCCCAAACCTTACTTGAGTAATCATCTATGAAAGTAACAAAATACTTTTCCCTACCTAGTGACTGATAGGGCATAGGCCCACATACATCTGAGTGCATAAGAGCCAAGGGCTCACCCATGCATTTCTTACTAGAATTTTTATGCATATTTCTAGTCTACCTGCCATACAAACAATGATCACAAGAATCAAAATGCGAAGAGTCAAAAGGCAGAAGATACTGCAAAGCACACAGCATCTTCATTCCTTTAAGGGACATATGCCCCAAATGAGCATGCCAAAGGGATACACGGGGAATAGAACCCACAGACAAAACATGATTCAAGGTAGCTCCAGATACAAGTAAGGGATAGAGGCTGCTAGACTTGACACCTCTTGCAAGCACAAGCCTGCCACGAGTAATCTTCCATGTAGAGTCTCCAAAAGACACAAATAACCCTACATCATCAAGCTGTCCACCTGACATAAGGCTGCGAGTCAACGCAGGTACATGGCATACATCATGCAAAACAAAAGAACTGCCAAAAGGAAACTATAGCCTAGCATCTCCAATGCCCATAATGTCAAGAGACTTGTCATCACCAAGACGCACAGAACCAGAGATCGTATGATAGGTATGAAACCAATCTCTATAGGGTGTCACATGAAATGACGCACCTGAATCCAAAAGCCAGCACTAGCATACATAGAATGTGCCTTAGAAGCCTGTAAGGCATCACATGAAGAAGCTGCAAGTATGTAATCCTCATCTGAATCAGTGGCTTGCATGACATTAACCTCTTCTATCTTCATACTGGACTTTGCAAGTACAATACTGCGCTCAGAAGACTTTTCCTGCACTTTCTCTTTTCCCTTTTCCTTGCTCTTATCATTGAGTATCTTATGACACTATGGCCTAATATGTCCTGATTTCCCACAATAATGACATGTAAGATCAGACTTCCATCCACGGGACTTACTGCGGCTACGTGACTTTGACCTGGACTTCTGAGTGTCCTTGCCCTTATGATCATTATCATGCCTACCATGTCTGCCACCTCTAACAGTCAATGCATGTGAAGAGTGGGAAGCATCATTGTTTTTCTTGTTGATTTCCTCAATCAATAAAGCACTCTCAACATCTTTGATTTTCAGCCCATCAAGCTTTTTCGTGCATATGGCAGTAAGGAATACATCCCATGATTCAGACAAGGTGCCAAGTAGAAACAACGGGTGCAAGTTGTCTTTGAACTCAATACCCTGTGACAATAGATTCTTCATGATAGCATGAAATTGGTTGAAATGAGATGATAGGGATGTCCCCTCCTTCATGCGAAGGTTCATTAACTGCTTCAGCCAATACATCTGTGACGTAGGACTCTGCTGCGCATAAAGCTCCTGAATCTTCTCCCATAAGTCCCATGCACTCTGATTCTCATCTTCAACAACATTATGATGGACTTCTTCTGAGAGTGACAAGATAATGGTAGTCTTTCATAGCTCATCAACTTCCATCCAAACATCAGCATCCATATCCTTGGGTTTAGCACCCTTGAAATCAATGGTTTAATCTGTAACTTTTGCACCAAAACCTGCCATATCTGGAACTTCCAATACCCATAGTTGGTATCATCCAACTTGGCAATGTTAAAGAGAGCCGTGTCTTTCAGATGACCAACCATACTATCCCAAATCAAAGAAAAAAATGCAAAATTGTAGGTTGTTGTAATTAGCAGAAAATGCACTAAAACCACTGCTAAAACTGGATGAAAGAGTGAATATCACCAAGAGAACCACCTGTCCACCAAATATGACCAAGATAACATCAAATAGTAAGCATTACCCTCATACAAGTGCTCGAAATCTACAGATTTCAGCTTGCTGGAATAAATTACAACAGTATGTAAAACTGTCCCAAAGTGAAGCAATCAGTGATACATATGTTACTGCAACTGCTAGGTAGCAAGATACATCCAACAGTGAGTGTCAAGGGGAAAGAAGGTACCAAGAACTGTCAAACCAATAACTTGTCAAGCAAGATATATCTCGCAGGTCTAGAAGTCATGCATGTAATGGGTCTCGGGGTAAGAGAAGAGACCAAGCACAAACACAACTGATAGAGTAAGAAGCTCAATGCATAACCATCCAAGATGCATACAAAACTGACAAACCTGTGACAGAGATAGGTGCCTTCCCCAATACGCGTATCAAATCAGCCCACTATAGACTAACTGCAAACATAAAGCTCTCAAGAGAGCAAATGCATGTAACTGTCCCACAAGCTGAAGCTCAAGTGTAAGTAAAACTCTGTGTACATCCGAATATGCCAAGAGGCTCCCACTAGAAGTAAAGTCAGATGCAAATAGAGCAAGCAATGCTCAAATACATGGAGTACATAGCATCACACATTCCAAATCCCAGTAGGGTACATCACGAGCATAAATCCCACAGACCCGTAAAGCATAATCATGAGAACATTCAAATAGTATGTAGTTGACAACCAAATGTAATGTCTAGTAGGTCCAAAATGCTCAAATACATCCAAAGACAAAGCTCCAAGTGGCTGTCATACATGGGCAAACCAAGTGGCAGCCATATTTGAACAAAGTATAAATGCAAGAGGCCTAAATGTCAAGCACAGTGACTTCATGGTCCACGTAGAATTTGAAATGCATCGACAGTAGATAATGTCAGAAGTTCTCCAAAGCAAACACCATTGGTAGACATTCAAGCTCTGTCACTGTGTAGTTCCATTCTTTGTCGGTTACTTTCAGGCTTGCATAATAAATTGGTTGATCTAAATTAGAGGGGCCCTTTTGGCATAAGATTGTACCCAAACCTTCAACTGATGCATCGGTGTGTACATGGAACTCCTTCGTCCAATCAGGAGGTTGCAGAATGGGTGCTTCAATCAAACACTACTTCAAGGTGTTGAATGCTTCGTCACAGTCATTGGTCCATGTAAACTCAACATCTTTTCTCAAGAGTTTATGCAAAGGGGTTGCCTTCGTCACAAAGTGTGCAATGAATCATTTGTAATAGCCCACATGGCCAAGGAATCCCCTCAACTACTTAAGGTTGGCTGGGGCTGTCAAGGTGGTAATCTTCTCAATCTTAGCAGGATCTATTGCTATCCCTTGTGTAGAGATAATGTGGCCCAAAAGAACTCCTGATGAGACACCAAAGACACATTTGTCAGGGTTGAGAGAAATCCCATACTCTCAACATCTATCAAAACATTGCTCGAGGTGTCCCCAATGCTCGCGGATTAGGCTATAGACACAGAAGTCATCAAGGTACACCTCAACTAAATCATGTAAATGGTTTTGGAAGGTAGCCATCATCACTCGTTGGAAAGTAGTAAGAGCATTACAGAGCCCAAACGGTATCACTATGTAAGCATAGGTTCCCCATTCGATTGTGAAGGTTTTTTTGGATTGGTCTTCTTCTGTGATTTGGACTTGGTTGTATCCATTGAATCCATTCAAGAGGAAATAGAGCTCATAGCCTACCACTGTGTCCAATAGTTGATCTGTAAAAGGGATAGGGAAATGATCCTTCTTTGTCTTGGAATTCAGCTTCCAGAAGTCCACAAATATTCAAAGTTTCCCATTCTTCTTGGGTACTAACACAATGGGCGAAACCCATTCACTATTAGCCACTAGATAAATGAACTCAGCTTCAAGGTGCTTCAATAATTCAGCCTTCACCAGAGTAGAATAATTGGGATTCATATGCCTTTGTCTTTGCCTCATGGGTTTGGCATTAGGCTCTAGGTTGATGTGGCGTTGGCATACTGTGGGATCAATCCCCTTTAGATCTTTGTACAACCATGCAAACACATCTAAGTTCCCCTTTACTAGGTCTCACAAGACCAGTAATTCCTCTTCTGGAAGATTTAGATCCACTTTTAGGTGACGTTCAGTATTGTCAGCATCCGTGAATGTCAATTTCCTTTCACCTTCCACTTCACATATAAATGTCCCACGGATTGCTTTTGGGTAAAGATTCGACTCCTCCAAGGGAGTCGTCTCATCTTTTGATGATGCATTGGAACTATTGTTGTATTTTAATGAAGGCTTAGCTCACTCTTTGGGAGGTTGAAAGGGTATCATTGATGTTTCGAGTTTGGGTTGGGGATGAGTTACTCCTTGGCTCGAGGATTCATCTTTTGAAGATGCATCTAAGAATGTCACATAACATGAACTTTTTGTGTTCTGTTTGAGCTACAGGGCTAGGGGTTGTTGGCAAGGTACATCGTCATCATCTTCTTTAAGGAAGGGTAACTTTGGACAACAAGAGCCACTCCTGAAGGAATCCCTATTCTTCTTAATCCATTTCTTATACATGCTTTGCTCATGACGTGAATCATTGATCAGTCCAAAAGGTACCATAATCATTTTGTCAACAATCAGAGAGGGATCTTCTACTTTTGAGGCTTTAGGAACTTCAAGAACATCTTCCTCAACTTTGCCTTCCACAGGTAGGATAGATCCTTCTAGCTCGCATCCATAATCTTCTTCTGCATTATCACATTTTTCATCTTCAAATTCTGTTTCTATCTCTCTGGGGGCTTTGTAAGAGAAGAACAAGCTCACAGTTCTGTCTTCTACTTCTGCTTCTATTTATGTCCCTGTCTCTGTGTCTGTCTTTGTCTCTGGCTCTGTCTCTGCGACTGCCATGTAGTAAGGAGAACAGTGCATCCATGCTTCTATCTCACTTTCAAAAGTGATTTCAGAAGTCAATTCGGGTTCAGACAAGAGGTATTCACCCACATCCGTCATTATGTTTACTGATGAGCCTCCATCAATCAATGCACCTAAAATAAAGTACCCTTCAATCCATACGCCAATCTTTGGGGTTCGAGGATCTAGGATGGCGTTAGCCATATCAACTTTCTTTACAGGTTCTCAAGCTCTGTTGGACTTGGTTATTGTTGGGGGAACTATCCTTAGGCCATATCTTCTTGTTAAGATGCTTTTGAATCTTTTTCGACAACAGGGAGACATTGTCAGCACTGTCAGAATGTAAAGGTTTGGTTTAAAGGTGTCTAGGTCTTTGACCAAATCATACTCTTTGATAGGATCCACAGGCTTTTCCAATTGATTGGGACATGGAACCACACCCACTTTTATCTTCCATTTTTCTTTTAGGAGCAGCAACATATGCGCTTTTTCTACATAAGGAGGTACTTCCGCATCCTCTATTTCTTGGACCTCGGGTCCTATCTCTACAACTGTCTTTGTAACTCTCTGTGGATCTGTAGTGCCCTGTACTTCATTGTTTTGGACTGCATTGTTCTGCTTTTCCCGAGGAAGATTGAACTTCACAGTCTTGGCAAAAGGAATATTCTCTTTTTGGAGCTATAGATTCTCCTTTCTTTGCCCGCATTATTGAGGCAACTTCCAATTCCACCAAATTGGAAGCGGGTTCTTGGATCTTTTGTTGGGTATTAAAAGTAGATTTCACAAGGGCTAGACTTGGACAATCTTTTACAGTGTGGCCTTCTCCTTTGCATCAACTGCATAAGGGCTTATAATCCACAGACCTTCTAGGGTTCGAAAATTTTGGTGAGATATGACCCTTTTCTCCACATCTGTAACACTCCACCTCTGATCTCTGACCACCACCAGATTGTCGTCCTCTATAACTCTGAGAAGGAAATCTCCTTGGACCGAAATTAGGACCAAACTCCCTAGGCTTTGGTCCAATGTCTTGTGTTGTCATTTTGGATTCCAACAAGATGAATCTTGCGTCTTCATCTTTTTTTCTTCATTTGTGCATCTCTTTCAGAGAGTAGATATCCTCTGTATGGTTCTTCCTCAAATAGTATGAATAGAAGGCTCCATGAATGGTTGGTTTTCGGGTACATTTAGTGGCTAAATGTCCCGCTTGATGGCACTTTCGACACCATGTATTAGAATGTATCACATCTCTCCCACCTCTTGCAGAAGTGGATATATTGGCGGTATTCACCTTTAGCATCTGTAGCTGCTCTGTAATCACATCCACAAGCTTTTTCTTGATACTTGCCACTGAATTGGATAGGTAGTCCTTCAAATTTTCACCTCCTGAAGTACTTGTAGTAGGGTTTCAAGAAGCTTCTGTGATTACTGCATACACTGGTTGGGTTGATCTAGGAGGTCCTCTATTCTGGTTCTGATTTAGACCTCTTGTTGAGACTTGGGGTTGTTAATTCCAGTGGGTAGGATTCCACTATTGTTGAGTTGCCATTGGAGAAACTGTTTGAAACCACTGCTATTGTGGTTGTACCATCATTTGAGGCATTGTCGTTTGTAGCCATTGTGGATTAGGTGCATTATACTGCAACACTGTTTGTAATCCCTGGGATCGCATTTGGTGGGTATACCACTCCTGGCATGGGAGGAGGTAAGACTCCTCTTCCTAAGGTCATTGACAACTTTGCTTCAACTTCGTCATATAGTCTTGCACCTTCCACTATAGCTTGCAATTTGACTAGTCTTCTCAATTGCATGAACTTGTGAACTTCTGATTGTAGGCCTCTAAGGAACACTCATTTCTGGATGCCTTCATCCAAATGATGATTAGTCCGTCTCTTCAGAATGGATTCCATTCGTGAGATATAAGCTTCTACTCTTTCTCCAGAGGACTGATTTAGGTTCATGAACTCCTCTCGCATCCTCTCTTCAAAACCTTCATGCCTGAATTTAGTGAGGAAGGCCAACTTCAAGTCATCCCATGTGCCAAAAGTTTATGCTGCTTGTCTCTCAAACCACTGAAACACTGCCCCCTTGAAAGTGGTAGGGAATATTGCTAACCAATGCTCAGGGTTTCTCACATTGCTAGCACATGCTACCATAAACTCTGCTACATGAAGATCAGGATCTTCATTGTACTCTCCTTAAAAATTGGCAATGTGACTGCATTTGTTGGCCTGTCATTAATGTTTCCAGGACAAATTTGACTAGGAAGGGGGCCTTGAGTCGCCATGGACATCAAAGGAAGCTTTTGTTGTCCAACCCACAATTGATAGTCTTACCTGCCCAAGCCCCAAAGAGCATCTTGTAACTTGTTCTTGTACATGCTCTTGACCTATTAGTCCAGCCTTGCCTGCTTACTAAATCACAAGTTGGTCGCACCAACTATGACTAATAGACTCCGATAAATCTTTGGATATCACGTGTCAAAGACTTAAAATGAGTCTGCACGATGTTGACTCAGCCCTAGTCCACACACACACACACACACACACACACACACACAAAAGACAGAAAAACTGTCAGTTTCTTGTGCCAAACTACACGAAACTCAAAGCATCAGCAACAAAGCTGCTAACAATGATCCTAGTGTCCACCAAGGGGAGAAATACTTACAACTCTAGACAACAAGTCTACACTATCCCAAGCAGCCCACAATTGATAGTCTCACCTGCCCAACCCCAAAGAGTGCTTTTAGGGCATCAAAGGAGGCTTTTGTTGCAAGCTCGTTCTTGGCCTTGATTTTTTCCTTCTCTCTTCTCACGTACCTTTGGACTCATTCTAGTGCTTGCCTCTTGATTGCGTCATTCATTAGGGGGTTGGCTCCAACCAGTTGGTCTGTACTCAACATAATAGAATGAGCGAGGGCTTCGGTCTCTCTAGAGGACTCTCTAGCCAACGTCTCTTCTACTTTCTTATTTTTTACATCTCTAAATTCAGCCTTCAAACTAGTACAGAGGGGGAGATATTCTGTTCTGAAGGTATCAAAACTCATTCTTCTGAGGATCGTTGTTGTGCCATCATCATAATAATACCAGTTTCTGATGGTTTCAATAGTGTATGTTGTAAAGAACACTCTATCTACCAACTTCTAGTGGATTGCTAATTGAACAAACAGGAGATTGTTAGTGCGTGGACTATTCTACTGTCCCGAATCCAGTTTTAAAAACCCACAATCATAAAAAATCGGTAATTCTATTTTAAAAAGAGAAAAATGCTTCTTTTTTAGGTTTGGTTGGCCAAATGATGTTCATATTGGATGAAAATTGGTAGGAATGTTGCTTGCTGTATGTTTGATGATTCTATGTCAGAAAAATTAGAATACATAACGCCATAATGCTGAAAATAATTTTCTAAAACCCAAAAACCACATTTTACAAAGGAAAAATGGGATTCATTGACCACGAATTCTGAAACTTCTTCACAATCTCCCACTTGATGATGTCCGGAAACTTCTCAATGAATGCCAAATCTTCCATGGATGGTCATTCTCTTTGTTTCTGCTCTTCAAATTGTTCCCAAACAATTTGCCACCAAGATGCAAGTTTTTGGTGCTTCAACAGGTAGAGGAAATAGTTCACCACGTAGAGCCTACATCATGATGGTAATATGTTTCCGCCATTGTGGGATGAAATTCTTGTGGAATGTGGCTTTGGTAATGAGAATCTCCAACTCTTCATTGGAAGAAGGAACATTGCAAACATCCATTGAATTATTCTCTTCTTGGCAATACCATTTTCTTCATTTTCAACCTCTTCTGATGCTTGTCAATGGCAAGTTTCCCTAGCTGCGCACCAAAATGAAAGCAACCCTCCCACGAACATAATCAACCACAAAATGGAGGAAACAACATACAAAATCTATGTGTATGGCTCTACCATGAATCTCAAAACTAAAAAGAAACCGTAAATCTCTCTCTTAATAATAAACAAATTAGTCATCTTCATCATCTTCATCCATAGCTTCAACCATTATGCAAGAACAAAAGGGAAAAGAGGAAATTTTGCACAAAAGAGAGAGAAGAGAGGAGACAGAAAGTTTGGCACCATAAAGGGAGAGTGTGTGAATCTTGGAAGAAATGAGAGAAAGAGGTACATAATTAGTCGCGCACTCCACCCTACCTTTTCCCTAAAAGATATACAACCCTTCATATTTTTATTATTCCTTTGATTTTTTTGATACATTTGTATTCGTAAGGCTTTAGCCATACTTCAATTCTTTTTAACCTTTTGCAAATGCATGCAAGTATACTTTTGTGTATACTATATATTTGTGATGGATGTGGATGTGGCCCTCCCTCCCATGTAGGGTGTATTTTAGTGATTTTGGAACAAAATGAATATTATTTCCTTACAAAAACTAAAAATGGACATATGTGTGCGGACGCTAGCAGCCGTTCACGCACCGTAGCCGTTCCGTGTTAGTAGCTATTCACATGTAATTTTCAAACCCGAACCCATTTAAAAAAATCCATAAAAAACATTAAAAACCATAAAATAATTAAAAAAACATTAAAATTCTATAAAAATTAAAAAAATCACAAAAAATAGCTAAAAAGTTCTTAATCAATTGTTGATTTTTGGAATCATTTTTCTTTTTTAGACACATATGAAAAAATACCAAAAAATATTATTTAAATTTTTAAAATCCTTTCATAAAATTCAAAAAAAAAATCATTAAAAAATCAATAACATTTGAAAAAAAATTAAAAAATCCAAAAAAATGTAACACCCTCTTTCACATGTTTTTCAATATTTCATGGCCTTACATTGCCTATATAAATACCGAACTCATTCAAAGCAAAAAAAACCAATAAAACACAACATACACAAACTAACAGAAACAAAAACCCCAAAACCAATACCTAATTCATTCACACTCATTTGAACTTTCACACATCACTTGAAAAACAAAACGGTCCAAACACAAACCCTTTAATGGCTCCACACATAAATTTAATTTTAAAAAAAACAACAACCATAAATACACAACCTGAAAACCAATCTTAACCATCTCCACAATTAATTTTAAAAAAATCAAAACATAAACATCAACCTAAAACAAAACCAAACACATAACTTTAATGTTAAATGAAACACCCTACCACCCAAAATCCTATTAAATGGACAATAAATCTTAAAACAGACCCATAAAAATTTTCCAATCCCCCTTCCCTAACGATGTGATCATCCACATTGCACAAGTCCCCCAACTTCTTCTTTGGCGCATCATGGTATTCGTCTTTTGGTTTGTATTTGACAAGAGACAAAGTATTCCCTAGTCGCCTTGCTGTTACCACTTGTGGATTTGTTTTCTCTTTTGTGTTGATTCTTTGGACGCAGAGTATGTTTTAGACATTGCGGGTGTCCACCCACCGCCAGGTTTCTTTCCTTTTTCCCCTCTTTCACGTGCACCATAACACACCATTAATTGTAATTTAAAATCTATCGACTGTTGCACCCACCAAATGAACACATTGCACATCATAAATTGTAATTAAAATGAATCCGACCATTAATGATAAAAGGAACCCCACCATTGCATGAACACTGTTGCACCATAACCTACATAATTTGTAAATTACAATCCATTCATAGTGCATGCACACATGCGCTATAGACACATTTAAATTGTAATTAAAATAACCCCCCCTGAAGTCACGCATGCATGCGCTTTGCGCCAAACATCATATAATTGTAAAAATGAACTGTATTTTTAGAGACTCATAATCTAGTCAATTAGTTAATTTGTTAGAGTGGGGTTGGGTTATGAAATCGATCCACCATGCATTAAGGGTTTAATTAAAAATGGATTGCAAACTAAATTTTCATTCATTAAAATGAATGCGATAGTGATCACCCGCTCACTTCACCGCACTTTAGGTGTATGCTCAACGATTACAGGGATTGGGATTCCTTAGTTTAGAGGTCGGTCGTATTTGTCCATAATGGTCTAAGTCGACCATTCTGATTTCAGTCCTTTGGGCTATGGTATACTGGAACTTATATATTTCTTTTTGCATGCTTGATTACGGGGATCAGGATGCTTGATTGTCATGCATATCACGAAGCTTTCAGTCGCACATGTGCATAGGTCATGTCGAATTTTTTCTGTAGGTTGTGGTTTGTTTGGGGAAGTTTGGTCTAGTCTTGTTTTTTTGTTGCAACTTTTTCGTGATATCCTTCTTAGCTGTGGTTTTGTTTGGGTTTTCAAGAAAATTTCCTGGTTTTTCTTGGTTGTGTGTATGTGGGCATCCTGTAGTAGTATGAATGGCATCGTCTTCCTCTACTCCCCAACTTGTGATCCAGCATGTGCCATTGCCAGTACATGATTATTCCCTCCTAGATGTGGATTGTATTCGCCGTGCTGGTCTTCGTCCTTTTGTGGCTTTGAAGTTTCCGCTAGTGGACCCAACACGATCTACTACTCCTTCCTGGAGTCATACAAGAACCAGTCTGGCTTGGTTTATAATTGATGCTTTTGGTTATCCACAACCAACATCAGTGATGTGTTGTGTTTGCCCCTATCAGCTTCCTTTGTCCCTAGTGGAAACCAATTATTGATAGCTGAAGAGATCCTTTCCCTTCTTCCCGTTGGTGTCTAGCAAGGTTATAAATAGTTCAAGGGTTTCTATTGCTCCTATCGCCTCCTCGATTTGGAAGCAACTTTGCCAATTTCTGTAAGATAGATTTATGTCGGGCAAGCTTGGCATCTAAATGTCTCTCAAAGGAGCTTTTCATTGCTTCTGCTCTGATCTTTGAAGGGGCTAAATTTAATTAGTCAGCATTCATGTTGGCCAAGATGGATCAACATTTCCAACGAGTCAGAAAAGGTCAGGGCAGTAATGTGTATTATGGTGCTTTCCTTTAGAAGATTATCACTCTTGGCCCTCCTCCTGGTGGTGTCCCAGTGGGGCTGATCCTACTCCTCTTCTAAAGTAGCTACCACCTTGTGTTCCATCCCCTCCTCCATTACAGGGAAACTCAGATTCAGAGGATGAGCCCCCTCCAAGATTTTCCTAAATTAAGCGTCGATGTACTAAAGGGCCACCTAGTCCATCTATAGTGTCAGCTATAGATCCTTTGGTCAAGGATACTACTCCTTTTGTTTCCAACCGTTCCCTTCATGCATTTCTCTCATGTCCTAGCCTATTTGCAGCTCAGCTAGATGGATAGCTAGATCAGTAGATTCTTGCTTCCTTATAGACATTGATAGATGTACCATTGCTCTCTCAGATTGTTTCTGGTGTCCAGTCTATGTTGGATAGGAGTGTATACTTTCTTGCAAGACAAGGTGGATTCATTGACTAGTTAGTTGAGTAAAGCCTTAGAGGATTTAGCATCAGAAAAAGCTACCCTAAGTGACATTGATAACCGAGG
Source organism: Lygodium microphyllum (assembly GCF_053477565.2). Lineage (NCBI taxonomy): Eukaryota > Viridiplantae > Streptophyta > Polypodiopsida > Schizaeales > Lygodiaceae > Lygodium > Lygodium microphyllum. The sequence goes on from NC_141157.1 coordinate 63,367,921, forward strand.
CGACTGTTTTGATGGATAACTAGAAAGCCAAAATTCAAGAGGTGGAAGCTAAAGTAGCTACTTTAGAAGCTGAGAATCTGTCCTTAATGACTGAAAATAATGCAGCTATTGAGGACATGTTAGAGTTAGCTCGTAAATTGGGAACTTGTGAAGGTCAATTGCAACATCCCCAAGAAATTGTTGAGGCTCAAAAGAAGCTTATTGAGGAGCTGAATAAAAAATTTGCCACTCTTTCTATTCCTCCTCCAACCCCTATAGTTTCTTCAGTCGTATCTTCTTGGGAGGAGCTTGACCAATTGCAGCATAAAGCTAAGATGTGTGATGGATTTGTTGCTAAATTAGAACACCTCCAACAATGCATGAATTGTGTGCATGAAGATTTTATTCACTATACTGACTTGGTGTCACCACCTCCTTCCTTTTGGGTTAAATTTCATTAGCACAGATTTGTCTTATATATATCCTTCAACAATGTGGATTTGGAACTTCCATAGGATGGATGGTCAAATCTATGGTGTGCAGATTTGTTGAGAGCTATTTTTGATAGATTCGTGGATGAGCTAGTTTCCCATGAAGCCAATTATTATCTTTTATGTATCTTATAGGCCATTTGTAGATCCCTAATAAGGAAGATCTAAATGTTTATATGGGGGATGTGATCTTGCAAGCTGTTATGTATGTGCATCCAATGCAGATTTTGCTAGCATAGAGTTTGAAGACTTATCATGAGCAGACATCTTGGTGTAAAGGACATGCATGGCATCCACCTTTGGAGATTGCTGCTTTGGAACCTTGTCGTCTCAAGAGTGTATTCCATAAATCTAATATCTAGCCTTTACAATCTCAGTTATTGAGCTATCTTGCTAATAATCCATTATTTACTGATTCCTTTTTCCAGGATCTTCATTTTCGTTGTTCTTTCTATCCATTGGATCATGCAGATCTTTTGTCTTATTCCCTCATATCTTATCGTTTTCCTTTATATGTTTCTCTTCTTTTGTCTAAACTTGATACCATTCCTCTTTTATCTTTTACCCCTTCTGGGTCGCCTCACATTCCTGTGTTTACCATTTGTCCTTTTATTGCTGATCCAATGATATCTCCTACCTCTTCCTATCATTCCTATTCCTTCTGTTTTTTTGGCAAATTTCCTTCAAACCTTTTTAATGCATTCTCCATCTTTTCCACCTTCCTTATCACTTCATTTACCCTCATTCTATGACTTATCTTATCCTCCATTACATTGTTCTCCTCTTATTCCAGTGCCCTCTCCATCTGATTACATTAACCTTCCTCCCCAGACAGTGATGAATATACTTGGCTATCATGACATTCTTCATCAACGACAATGGATGCTGCATGATTCTGAGGACTGGTGTTACTAGCCTTTTATTCTAGGGTCCTTGGATATGTCTGTGGCATGTTCGAATTCTTATCTTCATTTTGCCAGAGTATATGTTACTTTTGAGGATACCATTGTTTGTCTTGCAGCTCATTTTTGTTGGTATCTTGCCTTCATGCATCATCAATCTCATTTGAATACTTGAAAGAGTATCCCCCAACTGATCATAGATCCAAATGTGAATGTAGCTACTACTCAAATGGATGTACTATATTACTTTGCACATGCATTTTCCACCAAGTATATCATCTTACTGGAAAGAATGTGTTGTCTCCTGTTCCTCCAAATATAACTCAGTACTTTGTAGATGAGAACAAAGCCTTGGAACGTCTTAAACTGAGTATGCAATTTAAGAAGAAACATCTTCATCTTGCTTAGTAGAAGAGGGGTTTCATTATTGTATCATATCTTTTCTTAATGAAAAAATTTTCATTTGCTCTCCATTTTTGGGAGCATATGCCATTCAGACTATCTGGTTTTGCATCAAGTGTCAGTGTATGTGTATGTATTATTTTTTTCTTGAGTGGAGTTGAAGATGAAGATGGACCTGATTGAGATGCTGATGGATGGTGGTTCGTGATTCTATTTGATTGAAGGATGGAAGAAACCTTTTATATCCTTTATGAAATTGTTTATAATTTTTTGTTGATTAGAAAAAGTGTTAATGGATCAAGGTGTTTTCCTTTCCTTGTATTCTTACTTAGATACATGTTATAAGTTGGGGTCGTGGTTGGATGGAGTTTTTGTGAAGATACTAAAGAGGATCGAGCTTATCTTTTAATAAACTTTTATTTCCTTTTTCTTAGGTCACGAGGATCCTCCCTTATTAAGTGTGGCGATATGTTAAATGCTGAATTGACTAGATTTTTTAGTTGATTTTTGTTGTTTTTGAAGGCTGAATGGTTGATTTTGTATGAGTTTTGAGTGATGATTAGTTATTTTGGAAGTGTTTGAAAGTGTTTTGAATGAGATTGATTATTTTTTGGAAGCTCATGATGATTCTCAATAAAAAATTGAGGCTCCGTGATGTTCTGATAGGTTCTGTTGAGGTTATGATAGCTTCTGTTTAGCTTCTGTATGAAGCATGGATTAATGATTGATGGAAGTTGATAATGTCTGAAAGCTCATTGAATAGTTTTTTGATAGTTTGGATTGGTTTTGATGCTTTCTGTGAAACCTTTTGTGAAATCTTATGTTGAGCTTCTATAGATCCTCTGTTCTTGCTCTATTTCTATTCTATTCTATTATGTAGATCTTCTATAAGTGTTCTGTGAAATGAATGTGTGACTTTGGAAAAGTTTTCTAGCATTGGAAAGAGGTGAATATAAGTTCAAAAGAGCTCAAGGAAGTGGGAGAAGCAGTTGCTGAAGACTCAAGTGAAGACTGGAGTGAAGTGATAGTAGTGAGTTGTGAAAAGTCATTGTAGTGGCTTTGATGACCTTTCATATCAGACACGCCTTTTGGAAGGGGCATCCATGACCAAAGAAGGATTACTATGAGTGATTATTGAGTATTGTAGTGAGGAGATGATGTACTATTCATTGAGAGAGAAAGACAGGGTTAGAGATAGCCAATTCTATGCCAAAAAATATGAGAGAATATGAGAGAAAACTATAAAGACAATGAAAATGAATACCATGTGATCTTACTTCCATTAAAAGTGGTGTTTCTCTTATGTTCTCTTTGCCTATCAATGAATTGACTAGGTGTTTTTGGGCTGATTTTTGTTGTTTTTGAGGCCTGAATGGTTAATTTTTTATGGATTTTGAGTGATGATTAGTTATTTTGGAAGTGTTTGAAAGTGTTTTGGATGAGATCGATTATTTTTTGGAAGCTCATGATGATTCTTATTAGAAATATGAGGCTATGTGATGTTCAGATAGGTTTTGTTGAGGTTCTAATAGCTTTTGTTTTGTTATGTTTTTCTTCTGTATGAAGCATGGATTAATGGTTGATGGAAGTTGAGGTTTTCTGAAAGCTCATTGAATAGTTTTTTGATATTTTGGATTGGTTTTAGTATGAATTATGAGGTTTTGATGCTTTCTCTGAAACCTTATGTAACCCTTCTATTGAGCTTTTGTAGAGCCTATGTTCCTGCTCTATTTCTATTTTTGTTTTGTTCTATTTTGTAGATATTCTGTAAGTGTTTCTGTTCTATAGATCTTCTGTAAGTGTTCAATGGAATGAATGTGTGATTTTGGAAAGTTTTCTAGCCTTGAAAAGAAGTGAATATAAGTTCAAAAGAGCTCAAGGAAGTGGGAGAAGTAGCTGCTGAAGACTCAAGTGAAGACTGGAGTGAAGTGACAGCAGTGAGTTGTGAGAAGTCACTGTAGTGGCTCTGGTGACCTTTCATATCAGCCATACCTTTTGGAAGGGGCATCCACAACCAAAGCAAGATTATTATGAGTGATTATTGAGTATTGTAGTGAGCAAAGGATATATTATTGATTCAGAGAGGAAGAAAGAGTTAGAAATAGCCAATTCTATGCCAAACAATGTGTTTATCTATGAGAGAATGTGAGAGAAAACTATTGAGACAATAAAGATGAATACTATGTGATCTTATTTCCATTCAAAGTGGTGTTTCTCTTGTGTTATCTTTGTTAATCAATGAAAAATATAAAGAAGATGAATAGCAATATCAATTTTATTGAAGATAAAACCGTGGGAGAATTGTTTCTATGATGTTGCGTGAAGATTTCTTGCTAGTGGTGTTCTTTTCCTTGTTGTGGAAACCCCTTTTCCTTGGTGTCTCTTTTGGAGCTCCAGCCCGACGGTGAGAGGTCGCTTGGTGGGGAATCCATTAGGTAGGAGGAGGTGGGAGTGCCAGGGGGGCTCTGGCCGTAAACCTCTCAATCACTCCTAGGAATTGCTTGACCCTCATGCGAATCAAGATGGGATCCTGGAGTCCCCGGTACTAGTGAAGGGATAGAAATCTTCGAGGGTTTGTTTTCTTCTGCACAGAAAGAAGGGATTTTTCGATGAACGGAGGTTTGTCTTTTGCATAGGCAGAAGGGGAAAAGCATTGTAAATAACTTTACAAAACATGTTTTGCCAAAAGACTATTTCCTCTGTCTTTGTGTTGTGTCGTAAAATGATGCAAAACAACCTATGATAATGGGTTAATTAACGAAGTGGCTTTCATATGTCATAACTTAATGTGATAGGTATTTAGAAAACTAAAGAAAAGCATTTGTGGAAAGCGGGTGGGTGAGATCCTTGACAGATCCATCCTATGGTTGGGTGATCCCGATAAGCTGGGAGCTTTTGTCAAGAGATTGAACGAAATGTTAATTAGGAAAATTTAGGTAGACTTGAGCGTTGACTTACCTAGGGTCAGGTCTTAAAACCTTGAGTAGTAAAATTATCTTAGGGGAAAGGTGAGGCGGCTGTGCCACCAAAACTGGGTCAAGGTTGAATCCTAACTAGTTGCTGGAAAAAAGCATTGCACTGCATGAACCAAGGGTAACTATGATTGCTCCAGTCAGATGAGAAGCCCTTGTGGGACACCTCTGATGGAGTTAGCTAATGTATCAAGGCCTTAGTTGTCAAATTAGGACCCCAAGCTTGCTGGTTGATCCTTGTGGGAATGGCCGGTACCTTCCATTATAGGGTGGACTTTGGGAAACCTAGACGATAGACCCCATGCATTCTCGTGAGTGCCGGGCGAAGCCATATAGGATAGTTCCTTGGACCACTAAAATGTGTTGCCAGGAAATTGTTAGGTAGACACGTGACACGTGGTATCAGAGCATAATTGAAATTAATAATATCTATGGTTTTTAAGACCAACTGTTCTAAGGAATTGTGAGCCTGCTAACTATTAAGGGATAAAATTTGGCAGAATAATGAAGCCTAGAATCAATTCCTTGTTTCTAGAGCAATGTACACATCTGTGCTAAGCTCCATGGATGATGAGTGGAGAAGAGAAATGATGAGGATACTCGATAGCCTATATGATCCATCCCTTGTGAATCACTAAAGAAGATGGTTTTGGGATGAGCATTAATGTTACTTCGAGGTAGATCAATTCTTCAACATGCAGACTAATCTGAAATGCCTTGAATGGATGGAAAATTTAAAAGTAGTTGAGGCCTTTATCTTTTGTCAGTCTAGAAGGGATCCACTTATGATTAACAGTGGTCGGCAGATACGTCTAGACCATTATCTCTATGACAAGGTACTGAAGGTAATCCCAACTGACAAGATTATAATCCAAGGACGTTGAAAGTATCGAGATTACAATATCCATGGTTTTCCAGATCTGCCATTTCCATAGTATAGGTTTCTAGACATAGACAGCAATTGGACTACTTTCTTCTACATGAATGTAACTGATATCCATCCTTGAAAAAGGAAAAATATAATGATATCATGTTTTGTAAATTATACATAGCAACTATCCTATCAATGTTGATGTATCTCCACTTGTAAACATATGCCATTTGTAAATATCCCTTGTAAAAATCATAGCTTATGGCTACTGATAATAAAAGGTAATATCGCTAGATTTTGTAAACATATTGTGCTCTTTGGCCCATCATTGTTTTACAAAACTAGTAAGATATGTTAATGTGAAAACGAAGCTAAAAAGTTTAAGTGCTAAAGCAATTTGTGAAACTTATGATAACCCAGGGTAATACAACTATTGCTAGTTCGACTAAAATTTAGGAGAAGTATCTCCTTAAGCAGGTTAAGCCACCAAAATTTGATGGCAAGAGCAAAGACGTTGAAGCTGAGGTAGAGATTTGGATTGAGCCCATGGAGGACTACTTTACCACCATAGGAACTACCCCTGCTAATTAGGCTATGATCGCCAAGTTGAAATTGACTAGTAAGGCACACATGTGGTGGAAACAGTGGTGTAAAGACCAAGGACTTCCTGAGATAGCTATTACCTGGGAAAAGCTGAAAGATGCTGTGTGCAGTCGATATTTGCCACCAGCTTATTGCACACTAAAAATGAATGAGTTCTTTAACTTAAGATAGCTGGGAATGAGATTGGAGGCATATTACTCAAATTTTATCTCACTACTTAAATATGTGTCTTCCATGATTATTTCTTAGCAGATGTCTAAGTTTTGTAACGGATTGAATGCTCCTCTCTGAACACATGCCTTGAATCTATGCATCCAACTAATCTACAAGATGCTTTGATTCATGAAGCACCTCTTTTTTAGGAGATTCAGTCAAAGCCAAGAAATAGTAGGCTCTAGAATTTAAAAAAAGGAACTTCACAAGGCTATGTTAAGCGAGCCCAAGGTTAGCGTGGTCAAGGAAAGAGGGCAAAAAAAAATGCAGTCGAGAACTTCATATATATGGGAAGTAATTTAGGAGTACCTAGGTGTTTCCACTGTAATGAGCTAGGCCACTTTAAAAGATAGTGCCCAAAGCTTGGCCAAATTCCTCGCCAAGGATAGTATAAAGGTCAAAACCAAGCTTCAATTGCAAAAGGAAAAGCATCTGATGTAATTCTTAAAGAGTTGAAGAAGAGAAAAACCCAACCGTGGAAGCTGATATGGAGAGGGCATCAGTTCACGCCACCCTCCATAAGAAACGCCAAAATCACCAATTTTCGGTGATTCAAACACCCGCAGAATATCAAGGTAAGTCCTTTAAAATTGTAATTGACTGTGAAAGCACACACTCGTTTATGTCACCAAAGTGTGCCAAGAAATTAGGTATAAACACAATACCTACATCTAGGTTGCTTGTGGAACTTGCTAATGGAAAAGAAATCATGTCTACTTAACAAACTTGCAAAGTGACATTTAGCTTTGGGATGCAATTTCTCTGAAATGGGATTTAGGGGCCTACGAATGTCTATTGGGTATGGATTGATTAATACCCAATGACACACATATTTACTATAGAAAAGGCCAGGTGACTTTTCAAAACCTAAAGGGGGAAAAAGTGACGATCCAAGGTGAGGTAGGAAAACCCAAGGTTCAACTAGCCAAATCATCTCGCATAATAAAAGGGTTAAGAAAAGGATTACCTATGTATCTCATAAAATTAAATAAGGTTGAGTAGAATAAACAAGATGAGGGAGAGCCATATTGGCTGAAGGAATGATGACATCTTCCCAGAAGAGCCACTTTTGCCTTTGCCTTAGCTTTTGAGGCCGCCCTTGCGCTTTCGGTCATTTCCCTTCGTGCTTCTTTCATTGTGTCTGATTTCCTTCTAGGCTGCCTCTTTTCCTCAAAGAGAAGTCAGACTTGAACCAGGAGCTGCTCCAATAGCTAAGAGTCCATATAAAATGTGTCTGATTTCCTTCTAGGCTGCCTCTTTTCCTCAAAGAGAAGTCAGACTTGAACCAGGAGCCGCTCCAATAGCTAAGAGTCCATATAAAATGTCTATCCCTGAAGCAATTGAGTTGAAAGAGTAACTCAAGAAGTTAGTGGATCAAGGATACATTAGACCCAGTAATTCGCCATAGGGAGCCCAGTATTGTTTCAAAAGAAAAAGGACGGAACTCTCTACCTTTGCATTGATTACCGAGGTCTAAACTAGGTAACAATCAAGAATAAGTATATGATCCCAAGAATAGATGAGCTACTTGATAGGCTACAAGGGGCAAGAATCTTTTCCAAGATTGATCTTCGATCTGGTTATTACCAAATAAGGATCAAGGAAGAAGATATCCCCAAAACTGCCTTCAATACCAGATATGGTCATTTTGAATTTCTTGTAATGTCTTTCAGTCCAACTAATTCCCTTGCTACATTTAATAGATTAATGTAGGACATTTTTTGACCTTATCTTGATGAGTTTGTCCTAGTCTTCTTTAATGACATCCTAACATACTCCAAGAGAGACGAAGACCATGAGTTGCAATTGCACATTGTGTTGGACACAATGAGGATGCACAAGCTCTATGCAAAGAAAAAGAAGTGTGCATTTTTCAAAAGACAAATGGAATATCTCAGATTCATAGTATCTGCTGAAGGAATCTCTATAGATCCAACCAAAGTTAGCAGCCAAAGTTAGAGATGTTCAAGAGTGGCAACCTCCAACGACAATTAAGGAAGTGAGAAGTTTTTTAGGACTAACTGGATGGTATAGAATTTTCATAAAAAAGTACGCACTAATAGCTGGATCTCTCATTGATTTCCTGAAAAAGAAATCTGCTATTGTGTGGATGCCCATTAAGCAAGCCAGTTTTGAGTAGCTTAAGAAAATTTTGGTAACAACACCCATTTTAAAGCTACCTGACCTAAGTCAAGAGATTGAGGTTGTAACAGATGCAAGTTCTCTTACACTAGGCTGTGTGCTTATGCAACAAGGTCATCCAATAGCCTATTCCTCAAGGAAACTAAAAATCCATGAAAGAAAATATGCCACCCATGATCTGGAGCTATTATTTGTGATCCATGCTCTCAAATTGTGGTGACACTATTTGCTTGGAAGTAAGTTTACTTTGGTCACTGACCACAAAAGTCTCAAATGGATCTTTACTCAACCAAACCTCAACATGAGGTAGTGTAAGTGGATTGAAGTCTTGCAAGAATTTGATTTTGAAATCAAGTTCAGACATGGCAAAGAGAATGTGATTGCTGATGCATTAAGTTGTAAAGCCTTTCTGAATGCACTTATCATGGAAGAGCCATCTAAAGGAGAGACTTCAGCTACCATGATGTCGATGCCTATCAATCCAATCATTGAGCTAGACAAAAAAGAGGCAGACAAGGATCCTAAGTATCAGCTAATGCTTAGAGAAATCCTAGTTAAGGGCACTAAACCTAAGCTCAGAGTCAAATACCAAGATTTCAATGTGGGATGATGGACTTTCCTATTTCAGGACAAGGCTATGCATTCCCCTGAGTGAAATGCTGAAAAAGAAGATATTATGGGAAGCCCATGACTCCCCATTCTCAGGACACCTTGACTATGCAAAAACTCTTAATGAGGTCAAGAAAAGTTACTACTAAAAAAGATTGAACCATGATGTACTCAGATATGTTTTTGAATGCCTAAGTTGCCAGCGGATGAAAGCTGAGCATGTCAAAAAGCCAAGCAAAGCTCTAGCCACTTGACATTCCACATATGAAATGGGAGTTCATCAGTATGGATTTCTTAGTTGGCTTACCTTCTGTTCAAGGAGGGTATAATTCAATCATTGTGATTGTGGATATGTTGACTAAGGTCACTCACCTTATCCCAGTCAAGACCAACTACAAAGCTTCAGATATTACACAACTATTTGTGAAAGAAATCTTTAGGCTTCATGGATTTCCTAAATGGATAATTAGTGATTGAGACTCTTTGTTTATGTCACATTTTTGGAGAAGCCTATTTGAAGCAATTGGAACCCAACTTTGCTTTAGCACAGCTTACCATCCCCAAACTAATGGTCAAACAGAGCGGGGTAATCAGGTCATTGAGGATATACTGAGAGCTTAGTGTTCCAGATAATCGACAAGATGGATACAATATTTACCCTTAGTAGAATTTTCCTACATGCGTCATATCACCAAAGTACTCAAATGACTCCATTTCAAGCATTGTATAGGTAAGATTATTTGATGCCACCACTGGATTTCTCTGATCCAACCCTAAAGGTTGAGGCAACAGAGGAAGATGTGGAATGTCATATTAATGTGAGTTCCAAAAGTTAATGTTCAGCTATCAAATCCAAGATAAAGGATACTTGATGATGTTCTTTAATATGACTCTGAAAGGATGAGCTAGAATATGGTATCACAGCAGCCTAGAAGTTGGAACCATAACTACAATTAATCTATTTTTTGTGGCCTTCCAACAAAGAGAGTTTGCCCATGAAAGGGGAAGTCAATGTTGGCTATGTGTTCTCAATGTAACACGTCAAGAACCTTGTGAGAATGTTCAAGGCTATGCCAAGAAATTGAAGGAAGTATTTCATAAATTATACACTTATATTCCCATTCTAGCTACTACTCAACTCCAATAAATTTTTCATGGGCTGGACTTTAACATCCAGGTGCAATTGAGCAATGTTGCTCTTGTCGACATTGATATAGCTATTACACGAGCAGAGGAGGTAGAGTCACAATTATAAGAAGCCTATGCCTTTAGGAGGGCAAACTGGAATCCAACTCTAGGTGCTGGAAATACTTTGGCATTGAGAAATGGAGGTCAAGGGACACCCATGAGTACTTCCAATGGGAGAGGAAGCATGATTTAGAATGTCCCCATATTGCCATCTCCTCCTAGTGTAATCCAAAAAGATGCCTCCACGATTCTCCGAATGGCCGATAATAGTTTAAGGTAACTTGAAGGTTGCATCACTAAAGTCCATGTGACTATCACTAATGTGGAATGCATTTTGGGCCTTAGGGTTATTAGGATTGCAGGGCGGGCTAGCTATCAAGCACTGCTAGATAGGCCACGGATCTTACAAGCAGACTGTCAAGTTGATATACCCACTAGTCGATTGATCTTTGGTAAAGGTGCTAGACATGTAGTAGTAAATGCCTACCCTAAATCTCCTCAAAGTGAGAGAGTTTCTCTATCCCCTCTACACATAGCTAGATATATTAGAGGATCCATCTGCTAGTGAGATGTCATCAAGTGATGAATTTGAGGAGGGGTCCACTACTACTGTAGAGGATATCTATAAGGTAACTTTGAATGATGAACCTATAGAGGCTCATCATAGGATAAGAGATATGAACGTAATTGAGTTGGGGATGATGAATGTTTCACGGCCAATTAAATTAGGATTCATGTTTAGTTTGGAAGAAAGGGAGGACTATGTGTCCTTGATTCAAGAATTTCATGATATCTTTGCTTAGAGCTATGATGAGCTAAGAGGTATTCCTCCCAGCCTGGTTGTTCATACCATTCCCCTAAAGGAAGGTAGTCATCCAGTGCGATAAAAAGTAAGGCATATGCCTTTCGAACTAAGGGATGGGCTATTTGAGGAATTGATAAAATTACAAAAAGCTGGCTTGATATTTCAGTAGTACAACACATAGAGTGGTGTTTGCTAATTGTTATTAGGAAGAAGAAAATTCAGCTTTGCTTAGATTTCAAAGTGCTTAATAAGCAGACGATTAAGGATTATTATTTGTTACCATTCATTGATCAAATTTTAGATTAATTAGTGGATACAAAAATCTATTCATTCATGGACTGCTTTGATGGATACAACCAAATGGTTATTGTAGAGGAAGATAAGCTAAAAATGGCATTTATCACTATCTTTGGTACCTTTGCGTACCATGTGATGGCCTTTGGGTTATACAATCCACTTGGTTATGTGGCAACAAATATTTGGATAAGACTTTTGGTGATATCTCCCCATAGGAGTTAAAAGTTTTCATCAATGATCTGGGTGTTAAGAAATAAGGCATAGCCTAAGCCCTTATCCTATGCTTGTATTAAGTAATTGTGTGAGAGGCTGTATAAAGTGCCCTAAAGGTCAAAGGGTCTATCTCTTTAGTGAGAGACTTGAAAAAGTAGAATATTGAAGAAGAAGAGAATCAAGAAAGCTTGAGCCTCCATATTCGTGTCTCAACCACCTTCCGTTGTGCATCCCCATTGAGTCTCTCATCTACTCTCAGTTGGTATCAAAGTTGGATCATCCTCATTGTTGTATACAATAATTGTAGCATAGTCTGCATCTTGGACATTTTTAACCTTTACTACAAAATCACAGCCTCCACGTTTCACTAATAGAAAAGTAGGAAAGAATTGTCAAGTATTTCATAGTTGTTTTTGCTTCAACATTCTTGATATTTTAGGTAAGGTTTTCTCGTTGATTCATATGTGGGTCGATTCATGATATTGACGCTCTTGCTAATATAACCATTAATATTAACATTGTGTGTGTTTTCAGCAAGAAAATAAATTTTATTTTATTCTGCTCATATTCTATGGTTTAATAGACGATGTTTGACGGCCATTTGTCGAACTTTCAACATTATCTAGGAATATCAATTTTCATTTAGCTATGTCATAAATGCAATGCTAATTGTTTTTCTGAAAACTTTATTCTAAGCAATGTAAAAATCATAAGTGCAATTTTTCTTTCATCTTTCAGACATCGAATTATATTACTACGTACCTAATTTATGTGCGTTCAATATGTATTTTCCTATACAATTTTATGTTGATTTAATGCATTGATTATCTCATGATATTATTTAAATGATTTTCTATAAGACTCATATGTGTCTGCTTATCATTAGCAAAATGAAATAGAGATAGTCACTTTTAGGAAAAATTATAAAATATTCCCTTCCCTAACACCGTCTACCTTTTTTTAGTTATTATAATCACACATGTCATTAACGAAATAACAATAAATATCACGAAATAAACCATAATTACGATATTTTCTTCATGATAGACATATAATCCTTTTTCAAGTGAAAGAGTATTTTCATTGAATAGTTTATTATTATATTACTTAGGCCATTTTCCTAAGCGGCAGCTCATATGCATTTTCTTTAAAATGCGTTTATAATCATTGAAAGCCAAATATAGCGATAAGCTTATAAAATATTATTTTTTTCCAAACTAGTAAGATGTTACCTCTATCAGGTTTGTAGTAACGGGGGTTTCACCAATTCCTACCGCATGATTTTCTCAATCGACCACATTTCTTGCTTCTTTTGCTTCAAATGGGCTTCTTGAATTTTTGCAACCTCATGGAGCCATGGATGTCAAGCGAAATTAATGTGGTAGCTCAGGGAGAGTTGGTGGTTGTCTAGAAAAATTTCGCATGCGTTTTGCTTAGCGATATAGCTGTATGGAAGAAAGGCGTAATAGGGGGTAGAGAAAATGGAAATAAGGTAGAAGAGGGGTATTTTCCTTCTTCAAGGCTCAAGCTAGAATGGAAAAGAGATGTAGAGAAATTTTTCCATCATCACGAGGTCTTCCTTCTTGCTTTCTTTGTGAAGGAGAGGGGTTGTATTTATAGCCATGAGAGAGAAGCATGCAGTCACTCATTCTTTTGGCTACTTGTCAAGAGCTAAGTAAGCTTGATAAAAATTTCTTTTTGATTGCCTACCTGTTGGATGGTGGCATGGGGATGATTTTAAAATGCTTTCTCTCCCTCCAACCGTAAAAAACGTCATGATTTTTTGCTTATTATTTCAAAAACGTCTTTTTTTCTTCAAAACGACTTAATCTGGTAGTTTTTGGCCAAGTTACCTCATGATTTATCTAGTTTATAAAGTCATGCCATACTCTTTGATACTTAACTTACTCAATATCATGCTGGTTCTTGCATGTTCTTTGTCTACCGATTAAGGCTTTTGCAATTTGTCTTGCCATTGCAAAATCAATGCGATCTTTGATGCATTAAATGGAATCGGGAATGCTAAATCAAATATAACGCGGAAAATATTATGATCAAGCCATCGTAATATTATTTACGAGGTGTATTTGCTTTTTTATTGGTTGGATTCATTGAGGCCTCTTCTCGTGTCGGATTGCAGAATTGATTTAATGTAAGATTTGATATTACATGCGATCACTTATGTGATAACTCAACGAGTAATCTTTAAAACATTTCAAGCCCGAATTTATTTTATGAAGTGTTATGGCGGGAATATTACAAAAATATTTTCCTACCACAATCTAGGCATGGCATTATGATACATCCATCACATAATTCTGATAATAAATATCCAAAAATTTATATTTTAGAGGAAAATTAGGTAATCGTAGTTGCAGTGACAACTAGAGTGTCCTACAACCATGAGCAATTAGCTAGTATAACCCTTGTAACCTCCTCATAGATGTATCCATTTAGTTTGACATCCTCTAGTGAATATGTTTGAGTTTACTCTTGCCTCATAGAAGAGATAAATCTTGGCAACCTTAAGGGCTTCCATCCACCTTAATCTCTTTAAATTATTATGGAGATAAGCAAGACGGTTTGTGTCAATGTAACAATACCCTCCGCTTAACATCCATCACCTTTTGTAATACAAGGGTGAAGGATTGTATATCTAATCTAATATTTGCATCATCTAGTTTCTCCAGCTAAAGCTAGAGGAGTGCATTGCTGACATAAATATAACTTGGAAAATCAAGAATTGTTCCCAAGGTTTGTCTTTCTGCCAAAAATCAACATATATCAACAAGAGAAGACTTCACTACTTAAGGGGGGAAAATATGTTTTATGTTGTAAATATAACTAGTTTTATTGACTTACATTGTGTCCCACATCAACATGTGCTTCGATACCAACTGTAATGTGCCGCCGAGCTTTTCTTCGCAATATGTTCTTAGTAGCCCATCAAGATATGTCCTAGGAAGCAATGCCTGGGATTTTGATAAAACCTTTAGAGTTTACTAACTAGGCTCACGTCAGTCTACCCCGCATAGCAGAAGTTTCGACCAGTCCCATAAGGATCGATCTAGGTTTTTCTGGTTAAATCTATTACTAGTGGCTAATTAGTATTAGCGGATTATAAAGTGATGCAAATTAGGCTTTCTGGCTTCTAATGATCCATCAAAAGTGTGCTTTTTATTCCTTCTTAGGAAAGCTCTCGGCTTACTGAGACCATCCAGCCAAATAGGTTTGGATTCGTCCTCCCACTTCCCCCTCAAGAGAGTAGTTTTAATTATCTAATTACCTACCACTTTGGGTTCAACATATAAAAATAGCTTCTTTGAATTATCTCCTGATACAAATTCGTTACGCACCCTTAATTCACAACACAAAAACAAAGTAAAGCAATTCCTTCTTAATAGTTCCCTTCAAAAAAATGGCCTTTTATAAATGTTTTCTTATTCGAAGGTATTATTCTCTCCAAATTCCATTCCCCAACTAGTATTGGAACTTCTATACACAGTTTGGAAATCGAAGGGTAGTTGAAAATTTGTAAGAGCTTAAGGAGTTTATGACCAGAGCCCCCTAGTATCCTCACCTCCTCTTGCCGACTAGAGCTCCCTACGATAAGACCTTTAGTGTCATGATTGGTCTAAACTCACTAATGCGAAAAAAAAAAGAAAAACCCCTTGGGATAGGTTTTATTCATGCTAGCCTTGGGGAGGTCTAGCGCTATCAAGAACACTGGCTCAATTGGTATTTTTTGTTCATCAAAATACTGCCTTAGTCATTGGGAATTTGTACTCAGTCATACATCTTTTAGCCTAGTGATTTTAGGAAAAATCAGTACCTAGCTTACAATCACAAACATCTTATTTCGAATGTATTATACATAAAATTTTTAACAATTTTATTTCCAAGACAAATCTTTTCTTTCCAAAAATAATAACATCAAGGAAAATTAGTATAAGTGGGAAAATAACTTCGAGACAAACCAGCATAAGTGGCAAGATAACTTTGAGACAATTCAGCATAAGTGGAAAAATAACTTCGAGACAAATCAACATAAGTGGCAATATCTTCCAATAGTCTTTTAGACTTCCTCTTCTTTGGGGATTAGTTTGGACTGACTTTAAACAAGAATTTTATACTTGAGGATAAATCCCTTGGAGTTTCGTGGGTCTTTGCCCACACTAAAGGAAAATCTTAGTTAGTTTAATTACAAACATTATCATTTGGAAATTGCATCTCAAGATCTCTTATATACCAAGGATTAGCATTCATTATTATCCATCAGAGATTTCGTTTGATCAACACAAAAATCAGAAATATTAAATCTTTTAGGGACACAGTACCTTCCTCATACTCACTTAGGTTCATCTTGTACAGTCCCAAGTTACCCCTTGGAATTTGTGGTTCAGAATTCTTGAAAGAAATTATATGCAAGAATTGAATAAAATCTTATTTTACACATGCAGTTTCTGTTGCCTATTTGTGGGATAAAGGCCTACTAGCTATTTTTATTTAAGAAAAATAGTATATGAGGATCCATGACAAGTACTTGGTTGATGGTATTTGCGGCTTCATTTGTAATCCCCATACTCGCCATTCCATTTGTAGTAATTGTGTCCACAGTGTTAATGGTAGCTCCTACCTCCGCGACCTTCATAGCTTTTTTCTTCAGGGCCATGGCCTTTAATCGCGGGATCGCAAAAAAAAGAGGAATTTGATGAATGAGCTTGGGGATAATTAGATTGATGGAATTTTTTATTGACAGGTGGGAGGGGAGAAGCAACTACCAAGAATTCTGAGAAATCGAGAAGAGTCTTGATTCCACAAGGAAATAGGATAGAAGAGATAGAGGAATTGAATTCGAGAGCTCGCGGAGTAACCTCCTTGTCTTCTTGACAAGAAATTCCCATGCTCGCGCTTGTCTTTCCTGACTCCCTCTTGCTCTATACTTCTAAGAAAGGCCTCTCCTCTCTTGCTCCAACTACCCTCAACGGCTCCCCTTGCCTAGTATTTATAGCTAAATTCGAGAAGAAGGGTTGTGGTTAAGGAGAAGAGCTCTTTATGGAAGGGATCTTGGCAAAATCAACAATTTGAAGCTTCCAAGATGCAATCTGATGGTTTCATTGGCTCCGAAAGGGGGATAAAACTCCAAGACACTTGCTCAAAATTCTTCCAGATCACTCCTTCTTCTTCTCCCCCTTCAGAGTGTTGTTTGCTGCCTATAAATTACGATCGTGATGAGTACGATTTTTTCAATCCTTCTTTTTACATGAAATCTCCAAAATTGGCTAAAAATGCCACTTGCTTTTTTGCATGACACCCTATTCTGGAATTTTCCATAGCTTTTTAGGATATTTACAATAAATAATATAAAAAATATGCTAGTTTTGTTCAAAAATCTAGTATTTTTGGAGCATCCATACTATAGAAACTGACACTAATGACTAATATGGCTCATAACTCACGTTCATGCGGAGATAACTTCCGTGACAGTTGGTTACAGTCCTTGTCAATCCGAGAAAATGTCGATCAGAGATACTTTAGCAAGGAATGACATTTATAACTTACAAGAAATTTTTCTTAAGTTGTTTCTTCTCCACTAATATAGATTGGGTCTTATTAGAATGTCGAAGCTTGGGAGTATCCTTAGTATTACAAGGAAAGCCAATTGTCCATGGATCTCAGTCCAGGTCTAAAAATATAACAATTTGGAAACAGAGCTTCTAAGATAAAGGAAATTTTGGTCCGTTAAAGGGATAGTAGGGCAATTTGGCCTAAAGAAGAAAATCCAGCCAAAGACAACAAAGAATCTTGTGACCCCAAATGACAAAGTTCCGCAATGTTTCTATTGCAAGGAGTTAGGTCATTTCAAAAGGGAATTTCCAAAGTACCCTAAACACCAATGCTCCTAGTGCCACAACATTGGACATATCCATGTCAACTATCCCAATAAGACTCAAAGAGAACTTGAATGTACAAGAAATGAAGTTGTACAAGCTTCAGTTATCCAAAACCTAGATCTATAACCTACTGGAAAATTATCAGAATACCTAGGAAAAACCTAGAAGATATTCATGAGATGTAACTACAATAAACTTCTCTCTTGTAATCTAGACTCGGATATATCAGATACAATAAGTTGTTCTTTCAAAAGACCGCATGCTCATGAGTGGTTGAGTGTCGTAACGAATGCGTGATGGGTCATCTTACCCCACAAGTTCTAAAATGAAACCCCCAGTTCCTTTCGAGATGATCAGGACATCTCAAGTTCTCTAAGGGGGAGAGGATGTAATATTCCCCCCCTTGCATAGGAACCTCCCTATAATTTTTTCAAACAAATTATTTGAAAAAAATATATCCTCCCCCTATCGACGCTAAACAGGTGGCGGGGGGGAAGAAGAAGTGGATGACAACAATGAAGGAGAAGCCAAAGATGATGAAGATGATGAGGGGGAGGCCACGTGGCCTACCACCCCCCCTTGGCCATCGCGCCTAGCCCATGTCCTAACTAGGAGGTTCAGAATCCTCGCCGCTATGCTAACGGACAGGTGGTGGGTGGGGTGAACACCACCACCACCCCCATACCACCTCACCCCACCTAAAAAACCACTACCTACCCCCCCCCCCCCCCCCCCCCATGGAAGGGGAGAGAAGATGCTTTGGCACACTGAGAGAGAGAGAGAGAGAGAGAGAGAGAGAGAGAACATTCTAGAAGGTTCTCCTTTTTTTCCTCCTTATAGGGTGTCCACATGCATTCTTCCTTTTTCTTTTTCCCAAAAACTTATTCCCTAACCTGCGAGCTTGTTTTACCCCTTTTTTCCCTTCTACATGAGCAAGAGGCTATTGAAATTCGTGTAGGGGTTGCACCTAGAAGAAGGAAAGATCGAGAATTGCCCCCAAGCAAAGAATGTCGTGTGTGGGTGGCAATCCCACAACCCGCAATAAGGCTTCAAGCAAGGGTATCACTGCCAATACAATTACAGTACCGGATATAAATAATACATTTCTAAATTTTTAGATGCTTGCTTTGATTCCCGCATGAGATACATTAGGTCCCGTGCTATATCACATGGGAATAATTCATTGAAAATGATAAAGTTCGTCTCAAATATTCTAAAGATTGAGTTTCTGAAATGCATGTATCAAGAGAAGTTAATTGGACCTAGTTCCTATGCAATAAATCCATACATACCATAAGCAGCATATAAGATTCCAAAGTATTGTCGACTCCTTGTTCTTGCAAATTAGCAGTTATGTTTTTTCCACATTGAAGGTATATGTTGCATCTTGCACGCCTAATGGATTGCATGGTAAGCAACCTAGTCTAAAAGAAATTCATCTTAGAAACTCTAGGCCTTTTCCCAAAGCTCTTATTGCCAACAACACGAACTGATAACTCATGTTTGATAGATTGGGATCTTGATGATATGCATAGTTAGTACAAACAATGATCATAAGGATTAAAACTAAGATGCCTTGAGATCCGTCTAGTAACTGTTGTTTTCATCAATCCAATTTGAGTTTAGGCTAGATATAAACAAAAACTCCAGGTGTCAAAAGCCAGTGGATAGCTCAAGGATTAGGAAACCCTAAGTCAAAGGAAACACCGATACTTTTATACTTGTTGGAAAGAAGGTTGGGTTGTCCATCAATGTAAGTGATCAATAGAACTTATAACATCTTGTATAGTTGTATGAGACCTTAATATATGCCTTAGTTGAAGGAAGGGAGTGTTGACTAAAATTTTGCATAGTATCACTCTTAGATCCCAAGGCGGGGAGCAAATATGCGGATGGAAATGTTACCGCATCTATTATTGCATTGTTTGGAAAAATACAATCAGTTTCATTGGTTGATCAAACAATATCCTAAATGATTTTACATTCAACGGATTGTTGGATTGTCATCTGGATGATTATTCCAAGTGCTTGTGATTTATGGTAAAATCATGGCAGGGTCTATGATGACAAATTGCCATGGGAATAAAGAATGTTTTCTTGGAAGATGATATTAGGGCTGACTGCCTTGACTGTTCTTGATCCTTAAATGATTTAATTAAGGAAAGGTTCTTTGCACCAGTGGATCACCTCCATGATCGCATAGCTAATCAACCCGAAAAGGGCACTGCTTGATGCACAAGCTGAAGGTCGAGCGGTGAAAAGGCCAACCACGGGAATAATGTTTCACTCCCTGGCAACTTTCGGGTTACGTGGAGCTCTAGACACCCCTTGCCAAGTCTCAAATGGATTTGAAGACCTCCGTGGCCCCAACGTCTATGGCATTGGAAGATCCTATTCTAGATAAAGGATGGAAATTGTGGTGTCATGTGATTTGGACCAGTTACTTTTTCAGGACAGAAGGGACATATATTTCCTCCTGTATGGGCAAGGACAAAGATTAACTTGAAGATAAGTCAAGGAACTTGTTTGAACTTGTTTTTCAAAAGGTCTACTTGCCTTGTATGCATGTCAGTGCTATAAATTACATGAATGAATCCTGTTCCCTAAAAGGCTTAATTAAAGAAGATGATTTCAAATGTCACACATAAATATGGTAGGACCTAATTAAATAACTAAAGAATGCCTATTGAGGGAAGCGATGGGTAGAACCCCCGATGGGTTAGGGTGGTCCTAGAGAACTAGGAGGATTCTCACAAGGTTTTACCGACGACCCAACCCTTAGTAAGTGTTAGGCTAGAGCCCCGATTCATGTTGTTTTAGGGGACCAAAATGGGACTATGCCCTACATGTAGAGAGGTTGAGTGGTACATCCCTCTTATTTCCCATTCTCTTTGAACCAAGTGCAGCATGGATCTTCTTTGACTTGGGTATCTCTGCATAAAGTAGGATGTCCAAGACCCGATGCTAGAATACTGTCAGGAGACCTTGACCACTAGGAACCCAAAATTCAAGTCGATCCCAGTGGGTTCAGCTGCAAATGATCCATTGTGAGGCGGACTCAAGAAACCCTAGGTGACAAACCATGTAACATTCCATGGGAGTGCCGGGCAGCAATGATTAGATTCATCTCTTGATGGACTGCTAAAAACATGCTTGGATAGCTGATAGGTAGGCACATTACTTATACTACCTACATCTAAAACCATCAAGATTGGTGGTCTGCACCTTTTGCTTCCTACAACCTCCTCCACCTCTCTGGCAACAATTTTCCTCCTTTTCATCACAAGAACACCACCAACCCCACCTTTACTTTGCATAATCAAAGAACCCTCTCCCTTTGAAATCTCTTCATCAGCTGGCCCAGCCATCCTCACTATCTACATTGTGTTCCTATGACATGAGTGCCACGGGACTAGCACTCGACTAGGAGGGTGATAAAATGTTAACAATATGAAGACATGAAGAAAGAAAAGAGCTTGAAAGGGCCACAATTGTTTGCAAAATATTATGTTTTATCATTGTATTGAAATCTGCAAAGAGAGTCAAGCTCCCTCCCATGCAAATTGTATTCGCAAATGAGTAGCATTTGAGTTAAAGACATTGTAAATCATTAGCTCTAGGTGCATGCAAGGAGGAATGATTGGTCCCTTGGCCAAAAAAGGGGCTGGAATGCCCAAGGGGGATGGGAAAATCCTAACCCTAAAACTTGTGGGAGAGAGAGTGAGAGAGAGGCTGACATTGAGGGAAAGAGAGTGAGAATGTATGTGATGAGAGGAACTAAGAGTGAAGCCTCCATCTCTTCCCATGTCTTATCCATACTCTCTTCTTGCATGATAAAGGTCGTAAAGGGTTTGAGAGCCTAAGGAGTGCATCTTGGATCCTGGGGTGTGTGAGACAATTCTTCGTGCATGGAGATATGCCTTGCCCATTCATTAGAATCTGATGTTGATTCATGTACAAGAGACTATGAAAGAAGTAGTCATTGACATATGGTTGAACCTCTTGACTCAATAAGGGGGTGTCCAAAGTCCTAGTGTTGAGCACGTGGTGCCCAATGAGAGTGCAATAATGAATTGTTATTTATGATATCCACCTAGATAATTTGACCATTTAATATTCATCAGTCAAGGCCTCTTTTGTAGTACAATACAAAGTCCTGAGATCCAACTACCTAGATGACCACCATTTAATATCCACCTAATTGATTCCAAAGTTGGCTCCCCCTTCTACCATAATAGAGTCTACTAACTAGAACCAGGATTGTTTCAATACTCCCCTTTAGTTTGGTTCCATAATTGACCAATAGCCTCATACCTTGACTACTAAAAGAAAATGTCTACTATTATTACCAAACTACTACTCCAAGTATGTTTGCTTATTCTTACAGCTTGCAACATGCCCGCCTAACGGCTATCCAAGCATGCTTTAGCAGTCTATCGAGAAACAAATCTAAGTGTCGCTGCCCCACACTCCCATGGAATGTTTTGGGGTTTGTCACCTAGGGTTTCCCTAGTCCGCCTCGCAACAGAACACTCATGGTTGAACCCACTAGGATCAACTTGAAATTTGGGTTCCTAGTCGACAAGGTCTCCTAAGAGCATCCTAGTATCGGATTTTGGACATCCTACTTTATGCAGAGATACCCAATCTGAAGCAAATCCATACTGCACTTGGTTCAAAGAGAATGGGAAATGAGAGGGATGCGCTGCTCAACCTCTCTACCCATAGGGTATAGTCCCATTTTGGTTCCCTAAAATGGCATGAATCGGGTTCTAACCTATCAATATTTATAGGTCATACAACTGTAGAACCTTGTGAGAAGCTTCCCAATTCTCTGGGACCACCTTGTCGTAGGACCATAACCTATCAGGGGTTCTGCCCACCTGCTTCTCTTGATAGCTTTAGTTTTATAATTAGATCCTATCACATTTATGTGTGACATTCAAAATCAGCTTCCTTAATTAGACCTTTTAGGAAACAGGGTTCGTTCGCGTAATCTACAACACTGACACGAAAACAAAACAAGCAGTCATTTTGACAAACAAGTTCCTTAACTTATCTTCAAGTTAATCTTTGTCTCCTACCCATACAAGAGAAATTATGTATCCCTTCTGTCCAACAAAAGTACCTAGTCCAAATCACATGGCACCATAATTTCCATCTAGTATCTAGAATAGGATCTTCCAACACCCTAGACGTTGGGCTCACGGTAGTCTACAACTCTGTTCCGGACTAGGCAAGGGGTGTCCAAAGCTCCACTGACCCCAAGCGACCTAGGAGCGAGACACAACATTTGTTGGCTGACCTTTTCACCACTGAACCTTCGGCCCGTGAATTGAGCAGTGCCCTCTTGGGTTGAAATGTGGCATGACCTTGGAGATGATCCATTCATGCAAAATATCCTTCCTTAATTAATTCAATTAAGAATCAAGCACAATCAAGGCAATCAACTTGATGTCATCTTCCAAGGAAACATTCCTTTATTTTTTCCATGGCAACTTGTCATCACTAACCCCCCTGCCATGCATGTACCATCAAACACAAGTTCTTGGAATAATCATCCAAACAATCAGTTTAATGTAAAAGAATTTAGGACTTATTTGATCAATCCACAAAAACAAAGGTATCATTCTCCAAACATTGCGGGAATAGTTGTGATAACCTTTCCATCGCGGATTTGCTCTCCCCCTTGGGATCAGGAGTGGTTCTATGTAAAATTTACTTAACACACCCTTCTTTTGGCTACGGCATATGTTAGGTTTTTAGACCTTGTACAAGACATAAGATCTAGTAGTCACTTACATTGGTCGATAACCCAACCTTCTTCCTAACAAGTACAAAAGCATTGGTATTTCTTTCGACTTAGGATTTCCTAATCCTTGAGCTCTTCACTTGCCCTAGATTTGTTGTTGCATCTAGCCCAACCCCGAATAGGATTAATAAACATAGTCGCTATTGGACGGTCTCAAGACATTCTTAATCTTAATCCTTATGGTCATTGTTTGTGTTAACTATGCACATCATCAAGATCCCAATGAACTAACAGATTCAAGATTGAATTTTCCCTAGGCTAGATTACTTATCATGCAATCCGTCAAGCGTGCAAGCTCAACATACTTTGAGTGTGGTGAAATACCCATCTATTATTTCACGAAAAGGAGAGTCGAAAATACCTTGGAATGCTATTATGCCATGTGTGAGTTTGTTGCACAACATCTAATTTACTTCTCTTGGTACCCGCACTTTGCAACTTTATCTTTCGAATATCTGGGATGAAACTTATCCCTTTTTGTGACCTATTCTCATGCGGCATCTACGTACCTTATGCGGAAATCAAAACAAGCTTCTTATTAATTTGAAAATTCATTAGTTACGACCGGTATTACAATTGGATTGGCAGTGATGCCCTCGCCTGAGGCTTCGTTACTTCTTGTGGGGTTACCATCCATGTGCATCATCCTCCGCTTGGGGGCCATTCCCGATCTTAGTCTCCCTTAGACACGAAACACACTAGTCTTCCGCACCTTGTACTTGACTAGCGGGGCCAATAGGGGAAGGAATTAAGCTACAGGGTGGGTGACAATCTCATGGGAATATATAAATGCATGTGCCCCCCCTCTTAGGAGGGGGAAGGGAGGAGACTCTTCTGGGGGGGGGTCTCTCTTTCTCTCTTTTTCCCTCTCCGCCACTTGTACCTTTCTCTCCCTCTCTCTCCCTTCTGAACCTCTCCCTCTTCTTCTTCTTCTTCTTCTTCTCCTCTCTCTCTCTCTCCCTCTTCTTCTTCTTCTTCTTCTTCTCCTCTCTCTCTCTCTCCCTCTTCTTCTTCTTCTTCTTCTTCTCCTCTCTCTCTCTCTCCCTCTTCTTCTTCTTCTTCTTCTTCTTCTTCTTCTTCTTCTTCTTCTTCTTCTTCTTCTTCTTCTTTTCTTCTTCTCTTCTTCTCTTCTTCTCTTCTTCTTCTCCTCTCTCTCTCCCTTTCTCTTCCTCTCCCTCTCTCTCTCCCTTTCTCCCTCTCTCCCTCTCTCTTCCTCTCCCTCTCTCTCTCTCTCTTCCACCCTATCACCCTCTGCCACTTCCCGTGCAACAGCAGATCACGGCCTTCAAGGCTTCCTATCCCCCCTTCTGTGATAGGGGGAGGGGGGGTGTGTGATGTGGGCCTTCCCTCCACCTAGGCGGCCAAAGTGGGGCTGCCGCCATGCAGTCCACCCCTCCTCGTTGTGATCGCCTTCTTCCTCCACTTTGTCCTCATCAGCTTCATCTACTCCTCATGATTATTATTTTTTTTGAATTATTTCCTTATAAAAATTAGGGGGGGTTTTATGCAACGCAGGTGGGAATGTTACACAAATTGGCTACTATTCTAAGAAAGCATTGAATATGACAACTTGGCTATTAAGCTAACATTATAAGGATCACTTGGCCAAAAAAAAATACTACTATAAAAAGAAATTCTAAAAAGCCCAATCATACTTATGGCTATCATGACCAACAATTATGGGTGCAATGATCTCTTTCTTGTTTTCAATTTCCTCAACTACATTTTGTTACTATTTCTTTTGGAAGCAATAATGATCTTAATGTCCAATATTCCCACAAATAGAGCACTTTATTTTCAAGTAGACATCCTTCTCCAAATGTCCAAACTTACCACAAAGGTTGTAAATAGTCTTGCCCTTGGATCTTGAACACATGCATAGATGCATCCATGTAATTGCCATTATTTGCAAGTGTTCTTTCTTCTTCATAGATAGAGGACTCCATTTTCTTCAAAGTAATCTTTTGGTAATTTCTTTAGAGTGGTAACAAGGTTAGCATAGCGTGAAGGAAGTCTCTTCAATAGAATTTCAATGGAGACTTATTCAAAGATAATCTCTCCTTTGACGATGATCTAAAAAGTGGGACTCTTCATGCGATTTGAAAATATTGAAATTTGGCATTTGAATATCCATATTAAGACTAAATAACTCAATGAGTAGACACATGAATGTATCCTTTCCCTTGACACCCAATGTTTCTTCAAGAATGTCCCATGCTTCTTTAAAAGTGACATTTTCACCCATGTTGTCACGTGCCTACCTAACAATTCCTTGGCAACATGTTTTAGTGGTCCATTGAGGAACTATCCTAATGGCTTCGCCTAGCACTCACGAGAATGCATGGGGTCTATTGTCTAGGTTTCCCAGAGTCCTCCCCATAATGGAAGGTACCGGCCATTCCCATGAGGATCAACCTACAAGCTCGGGGTCCTAATATGACAACTGAGATCTTGATACATTAGCTAACTCCATCAGAGGTGTCCCACATGGGCATCTTGTTTGACTGAAGCGATCATAGTTACCCTTGGTTGATGGAGTACAATGCTTTTTTCTAGCAACTGGTTAGGATTCAACCTTAGCGTACTGGCACAGAGCCGCCGCACCTTTCCCCTAAGATAATTATTGATCAAGGTTTTAAAACCTGACCCTAGGTAAGTCAATGCTTAGCTCTACCTAATTTTTCCTAATCAACATTTCGTTCAATCTCTTCAGAGAAGCTCCCAGCTTATTGGGACCACCCAACCGTAGGAAAGATCCGTCAGGGATCTCACCCACCCGCTTCCCACAAATGGTTTTCTTTAGTTTTCTAATTATCTATCACATTAAGTTATGACATATGAAAGCAGCTTTGTTAATTAACCTGTTATCACATGTTCCTTCGCATAATTTTACGGCACAACACAAAGATAGAGAAAACAATCTTTTAGCAAAACATATTTCACAAAGTAATTTACAATGATTTTCCCCTTCTTCCTATGCAAAAGATAAACCTCCGATCACAAAAAAATCCCTTCTATCTGTGCAGAAGAAAGCAAACCCTCCAAGATTTCCGTCCTTTCACTAGCACCGGGGACTCCAGGATCCCATCTTGATTCGCATGAGTGTCAGGCAGTTAGGGTTTCGCTTCCTGCTTGCAACTCTTTTTTGGGATCCGCAACATTATTTCGCAAATCTGAAGTCTATTTTATTCCTATGAAAAATTTGGTATTTCTGTCTATCCTAAAAGATAATATGGGCATTTATACCTATGGTAGGCAATTCATGCGCTACCCTACCCTAACCCGCGCTTCACAAGATTTCAAACGCTTTTTCAAGTCTGTTTACACTTTAGAATTTGTATCGACAAATTCTTATCAATGTCCAACAAGTCTTATAGACTTCCGATATTTATTTAATTTCTTGATACTGATAGTTTTAGGGTTGTCGAGTATTTCATAGTTGTTTTTACTTCAACATTCTCTATATTTTAGGTTAGGCTATCTCGTTGCATCATATGTGGGTCAACTCATAATATTGATGCTCTTGCTAATATAATCATTAATATTAACATTGCGTAAGTTTTTAGCAAGAAAATAATTTTTATTTTATTCTACTCATATTCTATGGTTTAATCAATGATGTCAGACCATTTGTTGAACTTCAATGTTATCTAGAAAGAACAATTTTCATTTAGCTATGTCCTAAGTGCAACGCTGATTGTCTTTTTGAAAACTTTATTCTAGGCAATGCAAAAATCATGAGTGTGATTTTTCTTTCATCTTTCAAACATCAAATTATATTACTACACACTTAATTTATGCATGTCTAGTATATATTTTCTTATACATTTTTTTGCAAATTGATTGCATTGATTAGTTCATGATATTATCTAAATGATTTTCTATAAATTAATATAAAACTCATATGTATCTATTTATCATTAGAAAAATGAAGTAGAGATAGTCACTTTTAGGAAAAATTATAAAATATTCCCTTCCCTAACACTATCTACCTTTTTTATGTTATTATGATCACATGCGTCATTAATGAAATAACAATAAATATCACAAAATAAACCATATTTATGATATTTTCTTAATGACAGGTATGTAATCCTTTTTCAAGTCAAAGAGTCTTTTCATTAAATAGTTAATTATTATATTACTTAGGTTATTTTTCTAAGCAGCAATTCATATGCATTTCCTTTAGAATGTGTTTGTAATCGTTTAAAGCCAAATATAGCAATAAGCTTATAAAATATATATTTTTTTCAAACCAACGAGATGTTACCTCTCTCAAGTTTGCTGTAACGGGGGTTTCACTAATTTCTACCGTGTCATTTTCTCCATCATCCGCGTTCTTTTCTTCCCTTGCTTCAAAAGGGCTTTTTGAATTTTTGCGACCTCGCGGAGTCATGGATGTTAGGCGAAATTGACATGCTAGTTCAAGGAGAGTTGATGGTCGTCCATAAAAAATTTTCTAGCGTTTTTCTTAGCGATATAATTGTATTGGAGAAAGGCATAACAAGGAGTAGAGAAAATGGAAATGAGCTAGAAGAGGGGTATTTTCCTCCTTCAAGGGTTAAGCTACAATGGAAAAGAGAAGTAGAGAAATTTTTTCATCATCAAGAGTTCTTATTGGTTTCTTTGTGAATGAGAGGGGGTGTATTTATAGCCATGAGGGGGAGCATGCAACCGACTTATTCTTTTGGCTACTTGTCAAGAGCTAAGTAAGCTTTATAAAAAATGTATTTTGATTGCCTACCTGTTGAATGGTGGTATGGGGATGATTTTAAAATGCTTTCTCTCCCTCCAGGTGTAAAAAATGTCATGATTTTTAGTTTTCCAAAATGTATTTTGTTCTTCAAAACGACTTCATATCGTGGTTTTTGGCCAAGTTACCTCATGACTTATCTAGTTTATAAAGTCATGTTATACTCTTTGATACTTAACTTACTCAATATCATACTCGTTCTTGTGCGTTCTTTGTCTATTGATTAAGGCTTTTGCGATTTGTCTTGTGGTTACAAAATCAATGCGATCTTTGACACATTAAATGGAATTGGGAATGTTAAATCAAATATAATGCTAGAAAAATTATGATCAAGTCGTCGTAATATTATTTACGAGGCGTCTTTTCTTTTTGTTGGCCGGGAACATTGAGGTGTCTTCTCATGTCGAATTGCGAAATTGATTTAATGCAAGACTCGATATTAAGAAAATTAGATGCAGTCACTTATGTGATAGCTCGACGAGTTTTTTTTTTTAAATGCCTCAAGCCCAAATTCATTTCTTGATATGAAATGCTGTGGCGGGAATAGTACATCCTCTCCTCCTTAGAGGAATCGAGATGTCCTCATCTCGAAAAGAACTTGTAAAACTATTTTTCTAGAGTTGTCTCTTCTATCCAAGTAGCATCCTCCTCAGGATAGTCTTTCCACTGGATAAGATACTCTAATGGTTCTCTTTTACTTCAAGAAACTTATCAGGCTAGAGTTCAAGGGCTCCTTGACTAGGCATTACAATTTGCTGGTCATTAAGAATATGATCTTGATTGGCCTTATAAGCTTTCAGAAGACTAACACGAAATACATTGTGGACTTTCACATGATCAAGAAGTTGCAGTTTGTATGCATTAGCTCCTAGACATTTGAGAACCTTGTATAGTCCACAATACCCTTGACTCAACTTTTTGAACTTTCCCAATGACAGAGAACTCTTCTTTGGGCGTACATGGATGAAAACCATGTCTCCCCCTTGGAAGATACGCTCTTGCCGTCCTAGATCAGCATAAGCTTTCTGGTGGTCTTTGGCAACTTAGATGTCTTGTCTGATAGTTTTGACCTGATCATCCATGTCTTCTAGCATTTTCTTAGAAATCCTAAGGATGGCAAGTCCAACTTTCCTGCTAGGGTTGCAATGGATTGCACCATTACGACCAAATTCGCTAAAGGTTCCTGAAATATGGGAACTATTACCCCACTCGAAGTGGGCTAACCGACTAGGAGAGGGAAAGTACTGGAACTTCCTCCTCCTCCGAACATACTATTCATGAAACCAGGGTTGTTAAGACCCCTCCTTTATAGGGATATCGAACCATTCCACTGAGGAGAATATCTCCTAGCAATTTTGGCCCGATCATCGAGCACGCTCAGCTCTTTGTTGCTTCTAAAGCTCGGCTTGGTCTTTTGGATCTATTTCATTTCCTTTTGGCATATACTAATAAGCTGGTCCCTATCGACCAAGATTTAGATACCGCCACTTATTAATAGCTCTTAGCAAATGCACCACATGTTGGGACCTAAAACGGGCTTGACACTAGCTCAAAGGCTCTAGCCAAGCCTCTATATGCTCAACCAAAATACCTCACGGTCTCGCAGTCAGAGGAGCGTCCAAAAGATACACACTGATCTAACTAAATAAGAATTTGTAACATTTATAGTCCAACAGATCTCTTCCCAACTCCTCACAGGGAGTACCCAAACATAATCATATCACATAAACAAGGAGCACCCCTCGGCTAACTAACCTGGCTCACTTTTTGGCTCTCCTACACCTTGAGGATTAGCCTCAAGATGCGTTGTGAACACATAAAGAACATATGATACATAGTCCTCTCTTATAATCAGTCGTTCTAGGAGATAGAATATGATCCTCATTGCACACTCCCCAAAGAAACCGATTGCTACCCCTATGGCTTGGGATACCTCGCCCTCAGCGTGGGTCAATGTTTGATACCATGTGTTGAATGCAATGCAACAATGTAGGGAATGGTACCATAAGTTTGATGCATTCGTACAGTCATAGGGCTACAACCGTAGAGCTATGGATTCATGCTTGTACAAAAGAAAGCCCGTGACAATTCTTTACTGATTTTGGTACTCTATGTGGATGACATGCTTTTAGCAGGGACAACTCATGAGGAACTAGATGCTCTTAAGGCTCAACTCAAGAAGAGCTTTGAGATGAAAGATCTAGGACATGCCTCTCATATACTTTGTATGCGCATTATGCGTGACAGATCTTGGGGACTACTCTATCTATCACTGAGGGAGTACATTTTAAACCTCTTCCTACCATTCCTATTCCTTCTGTTTTTTCGGCAGATTCCCTTCAAACCTTTTTAATGCATTCTCCATCTTTTCCACCTTCCTTATCACTTTATTTACCCTTGTTCTATGACTTATCTTATCCTCTGATACAATCTTCTCCTCTTATTCCATTGCCCTCTCCATCTTATTTGTTGATGACAATGGACGCTACATGATTTTGTGACAGGATCAATGTTTTTAACTAGCCTTTTATTCCAAGGTCCAGGGATACATTTGTGGCATGTTCGAATTCTTATCTTCATTTTGCTAGAGTACATGCTACTTCTGAGGATACCACTATTCGTCTTCTTGAAGCTCATTTTTACTAGTATCTTGCATTCATGCATCATCAATCACATTTGA
Source organism: Lygodium microphyllum (assembly GCF_053477565.2). Taxonomy (NCBI): domain Eukaryota; kingdom Viridiplantae; phylum Streptophyta; class Polypodiopsida; order Schizaeales; family Lygodiaceae; genus Lygodium; species Lygodium microphyllum. Next base: position 63,398,747 of record NC_141157.1, read on the forward strand.
ATACTCGGAAGAGTATCCCCCAGCTAATCATAGATCCAAATGTGGATCTAGCTGTTGCTCAAATGGATGTACTATATTACTTTGCACAGGCCTACCCCACCACGTTTATCATCTTACTGGAAAGGATGTGTTGTCTCCAGTTCCTCCAAAATGTACCTCAGTACTTTGTAGATGAGAACAAAGCCTTGGAACATCTTCAACTGAGTATGCAATTTAAGAAGAAACATCTTCATCCTACTTAGCAAAAGAGGGTTTTCATGATTGTACTATCTCTTTTCTTAATGATTTGCTCTCCGTTTTTGGGAGCGTATGCCATTTGGACTACCTGGTTTTGTGTCAAGTGTTAGTGCATGTGTATGTATTATTTTTTTCTTAAGTGGAGTTGAAGACGAAGATGGCGTGATTGAGATGTTGATGGATGGTGGTTTGTGATTCTATCTCATTGAAGGATGGAAGCAACCTTTTATATCCTTCACAAATTTGTTATAATTTTCTATTGATTATAAGAAGTGTTAATGGATCAAGGTATTTTCCTTTCGTTGTATTATTTCTTAAATACAGGTTATAAGTTGGGGTCGTGGTTGGATGGAGTTTTCATGAAGATACTAAAGATGATCGAGTTGAGATGTTTAATAAACTTGAATTCCCTTTTACTTAGGTCGCGAGAATGCTTCCTTATTAAGTGTGGAGATATGTTGAATGCTTTATTGACTAGATTTTTTAGTTGATTTTTGTTGGTTTTTAGGCCTGAATGGTTGATTTTTGATGGATTTTGAGTAATGATTAGTTATTTTGGAAGTGTTTGAAAGTTTTTTGAATGAGATTGATTATTTTTTGGAAGCTCATGATGATTCTCAGTAGAAATATGAGGCTCTGTGATGTTCTGATAGGTTCTATTGAGATTCTGATTGGTTCTGTTTTGTTCTGTTTTTCTTCTATATAAAGCATGGATTAATGATTGATGGAAGTTGATAATGTCTGAAAGCTCATTGAATAGTTTTTTGATAGTTTGGATTGGTTTTAGTATGAGAGGTTCTGATGCTTTCTTTGAAACCTTTTGTGAAATCTTATGTTGAGCTTTTATAGAGCCTCTGTTTCTATGAAATCTTATGTTGAGCTTTTGTAGAGCCTCTATTTCTGTTCTATTCTATTATGTCCTGTAGATCTTCAATAATGTTTTGTGGAATGAATGTGTGACTTTGGGAAAGTTTTCTAGCCTTGGAAAGAGGTGAATATAAGTTCAAAATAGCTCAAGAAAGTGGGAGAAGTGGCTGTTGAAGACTCAAGAGAAGACTAGAGTGAAGTGACATCACTGAGCTGTGAGAAGTCATTGTAGTGGCTCTGGTGACCTTTCATATCAGACACACCCTTTGGAAGGGGCATCCACGACCAAAGAAGGATTATTATGAGTGATTATTGAGTATTGTAGTGAAGAGATGATGTACTATTGATTGAGAGAGAAAGAGAGAGTCGGAGATAGCCAATTCTATACCAAACAATGTATCTATCTATGAGAGACTAAGAGAGAAAACTATGAAGACAATGAAGATGAATACTATGTGATCTTATTTCCATTCAAAGTGGTGTTTCTCTTGTGTTCTCTGGATTTCTTTTTTTAATGCAAAATCCTCCAAGGCTTTCCTCAACTGGCTGGTCAATGAATCCACCTTGTTTTGCAAGGAAATATACACTCCTATGTAAACAGGACTGAAGATAGGATGTAAGGAAGGTCTCCAACGTAGACTCGATGCCAGAAACTATCTGAGAGAGCAATGGTCCAACTATCAATGTCTGTAAGCAAGCAAGAATCTGCTGATCTAGCTATCCATCCCGTTGAGCTGCAAATAGGTTAGGACATGAGAGGAATGCATAAAGGGAACTACTAGAAATAGAAGGAGTAGTATCCTTGACCAGAATATCTGTAGCTGACACTGCAAAGGGACTAGGTGGCCCTTTAGTACGTCGATGCTTGATTCGGGAAAATCTTGGAGGGGTCTCATCCTCTGAATCTGAGTTTCCATGTAATGGAGGAGGGGATGGAACATAAGGTAGTGGCTACTTTAGAAGAGCAGTAGGATCAGACACTGGCACACCACCAAGAGGAGGGGCAAGAGTGATAATCTTCTAAAGGAAAGCACCATAAGACACATTACTACCCTGAGCTTTTCTGACTTGTTGGAAATATTGATCCATCTTGGCCAATATGAATGCTGACTAATTAAATTTAGCCCCTTCCAGGATCCGAACAGAAGTAGTGAAAAGCTCCTTGGAGAGACATTTAGATGCAAGCTTGCCCGACATAAATCTGTCTTGCAGAAACTGGCAAAGTTACTTCCAAATCAGGGAGGCGATAGGAGCAATAGAAACCCCTAACCTGGTAATAACCTTGCTAGACACCAATGGGGTAGACGTCTCCTTCAGAAGAAGGGAAAGGATCTCTTCAGTTGTCAATAATTGGTTTCCACTAGGGGCAAAAGCAACTGAAAGGGGCAAACACAACACATCATTGGTGTTGGCTGTGGATAAGCATAAGCGTCGGTTATAAACCAAGCCAAATTGGTTCTTGTATGATGCCAGGAAGGAGTAACAGATCGTGTTATCCACTGCCGGAAACTTCAAAGCCACAAAAGGACGAAGACCAGCACGGCAAATACAATCCACCTCTAGAAGGAGGGAATAATCATGTACCAGCAATGGCACATGCTGGATCACAAGTGGGGGAGTAGAGGAAGACAATGCCATTCATACTACACAGGATGTCAACACACACACAACCAAGGGGGGGCAAACAGTGCATCATACACATCAAAAGATGGAAAATTTAAAAAACATAGATATTCACGTGCAATGCGGGAGATGCGTACACATGTAAAATCACGAAAAATTTAATAAAACCCAAATCGTGTATCCGAATGAAATGCCATAAAAATGGATAATGTGCTGGAAGGCAGGGGAAAGATAGTGGAAAATTGCAACAGGGGGTCCGGGGAGAATGCAGGGTGTTCACATGGAATAAGGCAAAAATTAAACCCGAAAATACATACGGAAATTAATATCGGAGAATCCATTCTTTAGAACGAAGTGTGGAAAGAAGGAGAAATGTGCCGAAGAAGGTGCTCAAGAATCCAAGCACTGCAAAACACAAGTCTGATCAAGAGAAGATGCATTCACATGGGAAAACCCCAAAAATCGTACTTGAAAAGGGATTCCAAAAATTAATAATTAATGATCCATCCACCAGAATGGAGGGCAGTCAAAAGGAGAAATGTCAAAACACATATGATCTTCAGGGCTCACACATTAGAACTTAGTTTTGATGGGGTTAGGAGGTGTTCACATGGAAAAAACAATAAAATATAGCTTTAAAAATCTATAAAAAATAATAACAAAAAATTCGTAGATCAGAACGAGGTGGTGGGAAAAGAAGAAATGGGCAGGAAGGGGGGCCGGTTCAAGATATCCACTCAGAATTGAATTTTGAGGAGAATAGGATAGGTTCACATGGAAAAAGGAGGAAAATACGCAGAAAAAAGACACGAAACCCTGCAAAATTTAATCGGACAAACCGTATAGCAGACTGATAGGGTGGAAAAGGGAAAAATGTCATATGGAAGATACAGGACAGGGTTGTCACATCAAATCAATGTTCTGAAACAAAAAACAAGCGTTCACATGGTAAAATATCCAATGTGCGGGAATTGCTTTAAAAATTAATGACTTCCAATCTGCTGCTCGGAATAGGGGGTAGTAAAAAGGAAAAAGGTACAATTTAAAGGGATACACATGGTTGCAAGGTTGGATTTGGATTTTTGTAAACTTAGGATGTGTTCACATGGAAAATGACCAAAATGTCGTATAAAGAAAAATAACAATAGGAACGACCTTGTTGGTAAGGGGGAAATGAGGGCTGGTGGGTGGGCAAGGGACCCATTAAGGTAAAGTGAACACATGGAATATATGCAGATTCCTATGAATGACATATGCAAGATGTATGCTCAATAGACGTGTAGGGATGCATCCCCACACTTAAAACCTTACTGGGTAGAGTGAAATGACTCAGCATGAATACATGACATGTCACCGGATTGTAGTGAACGTCCCCACACCTAAAACATGACTATCACTTGCAAACAAAAAGTGTAGGTTCCCAGTTTGCTAAGCATTGCGGTTGATGATTGACGCCGCACCTTGTATCGCAATCAACTCTAGGAGGTACCAAGATGTCTTCAGAACATATGTCTAGCATGGCAGGAACCACACGACAGCACCCATGGAGGCAACTTTGTTAATGAATGTACATGAATTTAGGTGAGGACGAAGGATGTTGCACTCAGCACACAGTCACTCAAATGGGGAGGAAAGAGCAGTCGCTCGCCCCCTAACGTACATCACTCGAAGAATCTCACAAAGAACCCCATAATGTACACTCGGTTTAGAAATCGACAAGGAAAATGGGACAAAGGAGTATGCCCAGGGTGCATAGTTGATGGTGCATAAGTGTGTCCAACCCCGTCTGGCATAGGTGCAAGCAGGAAGGCCAGAGAGCCTTATGGTGCACTGTATAGAACAGGGTGACGTGTCCTGTGATGATGGCAGAGACCCATCCTATGGGTGCATAAGGAAAGGAAAACATACCTTGCACCAAGTGTTCGTAGCGTCCCTCAATCTCACCTCTCGATGATTGTTTTGAGGACAAACCAGTCACACTCGACCCCCCTCTAACTGACACTCTGTTTGAGAATACAGGAGGGCAACCCGACCCTTACACCCATTATTGTTATCCTCACAATCACTTGTGCAAAGGTTGTATGCCTTGTGCGCATTTGATGGTGAAATAGTGTATCCCACCCTATGCTGGCATACAGTGCGAGAAGGAAGGCCAGGGAGCCTTATCGTGATGTGCACAGGAACAAATCGTGTGTTGTGCATGCATATCAATGGTCATTATGATCCTCACATGACCACTAATTTATCACTCATTATATTTGGTTAGTTACACCTACCTCTAGTTAGCTCGCATAGTTATTAGATTAGTATAGCCAATTATGCACTGTTTGTGTAATAGGCCATCCTCCTACTGCCATAATAACGTTGCCCCCCCTTCTATTCCGCCACCGTCACCATCAATTTCCCCCCCTTTTTTTGGACTCTAAAATAAAAATGATTTTTTTTTATAATTATGTCTCTCCTCCCCTTGTCAACGCCGCGTCGGATGGTGGAGGGAGGGTGTGTTGAACTCGGTGAAAACAAAGGTGAGCAAAGTGACGACTGGGGTGGAGGAGGAGATCCCAACCGATAAACTTTACCTAAATGGAGTGTGGACATAGATAGAGATAATGATGACATGAGGGGAGTGGAACTCCAAGTCAACATTGAGAAAAGCAAGGGAGACAACGACAAACCCCCCACTAAACCTTTTGTTATGTTGCATGGTGACGAGCACGAGGACTATAGAGTGGAGTTAAGACCTCCCTACCATGACACCTTCTCCCCCCTAATTTTTACCCACCTCACCCTTATAAATCCCCCCCTTAAACAGGAGGACAAACCCTCTTCTTTTTCCCTACTATTGCCACCCTTCCCTTATAATTTCCCCCCCTTTCCTCTTGTCAGAATTGTTATTCTTCTCCCCCCCTACTGCCAATTTGAGAAGGAGAGAAGGAGAGGGAGAGGTAGTGAAGAAGAGGAAGAGAGAAGGAAATATAGGAAAGGAGAACCTAGAGTAAGAGAGGGAGAGAGAGAGAGAGACAGAGAGAGAGAGAGAGAGAGAGAGAGAGAAGGCCAAGGATAAATCCTCTTGTGGGCGAAGGTTTGAGTACCCTCTCTCCCCATCGTGATCCTCCTAACCTCTCCATCATCGACTACCTCTAATTGACAAGGAGATCCCGAAAGTCAAGACTAGGCATCGGGAACTCCAGCACCAAGGAGTCCCTTGAGAGAAGTAAAGGGCGCATTCCAGTTTTGAGATGGTGCCAAAGTGGAAACTCTCCTAAGTAACTGGAAAAGCTGCAACTATGGGAGAAGGATTGGGCAAAGGCGCCACCATCAACATGAACGGTTTATCAAGTGTGAACACTAACTCGACACTCCAAATCTAGGTACCACTACTATGTCTAGAAATTGAAATTGAGCATTTAAGCATGGTATCATTAGGGGAAAAAAATCATACCTTGCATCGAGTAACTTGCATATTCTGAAAGGAAGCTGAAAGGGGTTTAATAACCATGAGTTGTTAATAATAGATTAAGCATCTACAGGGACCTATTGCCCAAGAAGTCCCCAGTTGAAGCCCATGAATAATAGACCATGGTCTTACAAAGACCAGAATTGAGGAATGTTAAAAGTTCAATTCAAGAGGGCTCAAGGACAAAGTCAAGGCCAGCAAAAGAAGCCAAGGGCAAATGCAATCAGTGACTTTTTCCCCACTCAAAGAAGTGATCAAAGCATGTGATGTTTCCACTATAATGAACTTGGATACTTCAAAAGGGAATGTCCCAAACTTGGAAAAGAGCATTGCCAAGGAAAATTCAATGGCCAAGCTAGAGCTACCTATGGCCATGGACTTGTAGCAATGGGAAGGGCAAAAACTTCCAATATCTCCTCTAAGGAAATCAACAAAGAAGAAGACCTGTCCATGGAAGCTAAGATTGAGAGGGCATCCGTTCATGCCGCTCTCCATAGAAAGGGGCCAAACCACCAATTCACGATGATCCAAACACCATCGGATTACCAATGTAAGAAATTCAAAACCCTGATTGGTTGTGGCAGCACTCATTCTTTCATTTCACCAGCTTGTGCAAGAAGGTTAGGGATAGCCACTATAGCTGCAACCACTTTACTTGTCTGGTTGCATACGGATTTTCACACGTTGAAGGGTTTGATTTTCAAGAGTCATTTTTCCAAATCCCATAATGACCACTATTCACACAATACTTCTTGCAGTGGCTAGTTTACCAAATGGATGTAAAGTCAATGTTCTTAAACGGTGACCTCAAGGAAGAGGTATGCTAGCTCAGTCACCAAGGTTTGAGACCCCCCATTTTGAGAACAAAGTGTAAGCTAAAGAAGGCATTGTATGGGTTGAAACAAGCCCCCAAGGCATGGTACCACTGGATAAATAAGTTCTTTTTAAGCTTAAACTTCAAAAGATGTGCCTTAGATGCTAACTTGTATGTTTATAGGGATGGTGAAAATTTTGTAGTGACTGTCCTATATGTGGATTACCTTCTTATCACAGGTGACTATGAAGATATGATCAACCAAACTCAAAAGGCTTTGAGTTCTGAGTTTGAAATGATAGACTTGGGCTTACTGCACTATTGTTCAAGGATTGAAGTTTGGCAAGAGCCAAGAAAGATCTTCAACTCTCAGAAGAAGTATGCATGGGAGATCTTGAAGGCATTTGGCATGACTGAGTGCAAGGAGATAGCTACACCTATGGAGGTGAATGCAAAGTTATCCATTGAGGATACATCAACACTAGCAGACATTGGGAGGTACATGAGGTGATCTACTTGTGTAACACCAGACCAGATATCAGTTTTGTTGTTGGTATTTTGAGCAAGTTCTCAAACAAATCTCATGAGATTCATTGGAAAGTTGGGATGTGGGTGCTCAAATACTTGAAGGAAACTCTTGACTATGGTATCGCATACAATTTCGAAACTTCTCTTGTGGGGAACTGTGACTCATATTGGGCAGGAGATAGTGATTCCAAAAAGTCAGTTTTTGGTTATTGTTTCTCTTTGGGTTCAGGAATTTTCTCTTGGATTAGTAAGAAGCAGCCAACAGTGGCATTGTCTTCTACCGAAGCAAATTATAAGGCAGCTTGTACTTTGTTGCATGTGAAGCAGTATGGTTCAGAAGGATCGTATGGCATATGGGAGTGCAAGATGAAGAACCAACTATGTTGACATGTGACAATCAGAGTTGCATTTCCATTTCCAAAAATCCAGTGTTTCATGCGCGCACCAAACATATAGAGATCCAGTATCACTATGTGCGTGATTTGATCGAGGATGGGATAGTGGAACTACTGTCCAGTCTACTATCCAACAAAGGAGAATGGAGTGGATATCTTCACCAAAGCACCTACGAAGGGTCCGCTTCAAGTTCATCTTCAGAGACTTGGCATTGGGTCGAGGAGATAGTTCACCTGTGGGTGGACATTGACGGGGGTGTTAGATATGCTCAATGCCCCACCCTCATAAGGTGCCACCAATGATCGATGGTGCTCAAAGCTGTAAGGCCCCCATTATGAGGAGAAGCCATATGTGAGCCTAGATATTGGTTGATTCCTGACTTGTATTTCAAATGAGGTTTATGTGACCGAATGGCAAAAAGGTTACTGTTGTGAGTCTAATCTTTGGGTTAGATGGAGTACTTAAGCTGGTAGCAACTCGAGGCACATTGCATCGAGTTGCGGGGTAAGGGAGTTATTAGGAGCCCTAGCCAATGGTAAAGGAAATATTCCCTATAATATTCCCTAGTCAACTAGTGGAGGTGCACATGGAAGGTCAACAAACACATGTGCATATGGAAGGTCAACAGACACATGTGCGCATGGAAAGTCAATAGACGCGTGTGCATATGGAAGGTCATCCATCATGACCCCCTTCATAGGCTATAAAAGGTAGACCCCTTCACAGTTTTCATAATTTATCTCAATCAAAGGTGTTTCAGCTAGCCTTAAGCTCTTCACCTATCTTCTATTTAGATCACCACCTAAGCTTCATACTGGAAGTGCACACGTGCAAAGAGCCATCTTTGTATCAGTTGTTTGGAGTTAAAGTTTTTTTGTTATTCTCCTCTTATCTGTTGTCTACTCTTTATCTCTTTCTTAGATTCTGTTCGTTGCATCATCTAATTAATTTTTACATGGTATCAGAGCCCATGGGGCTCTAGGGATCAAAGAGTGCACAAGAGGCAAAGGCTTCAACAACAAAGAGGAACTATGTCGTCTTCTAGAAGCGGTTCTAGCACATCAAGAAGTGGTGCAGGAGGTGGTGCTACTGTACCAGGGGCTATTCAAATACTGAGGATTTGTCCACCAACCTTCAATGAAGGAAAGTTAGATGGTACAAACTACATCTTGTGGAAGTTCAAAATTACAACTATCCTTGATTCTTATAAACTTTTGGAGACTATGCTGGGGACTGACGCAGAACCATAGCCTAACCCCGACCCATCAAATTCTAGTGTGATGATTCCTCCAAATGCAGATCTTCTACGAGCTTGGAAATGAAGGAATGCAGATGCATTGTGTGCCTTAGTTGCAAGTTGTTTTGACAATGTTCCATGACTTTGATTCAGCATACAACCAAAGCATTAGAGGCTTGGAATGTACTGAGTCAGCATGAAATGTGAAACCAAAAAATAATTAAAAACTTGAAGAATCAACTAGCAATGGAGAAGTTTGCTAAAGGAGAGATGGCTAAAGCATTCATCACTCGGATTAAGAATCTATACAACCAGATGGTTGGGGCTGGATACAAAAGACTAGCAAGGAGCTAGCAAGGAGGTGTCTTCGGATTTGTCCACAAAAGTTTGATGGACTAGTAATTTCCCTTAATACTCAGGTGAGACCTCAAGCTTTGACTTTTGAGGAGTTTTGTGCATTATTGATGGAGGAGTTGAGGATGAAAGCCCGAGAAGGAAGCAACAATGGAGGTGATGCATTCTATGCCAATGCAAAAAGCAAAGGTGGTTCTTCCACCAAAAATAATGGTGAATAAAAGAAGAAGAGCCATAAGAAGAAGTTTCAAGGAGAGTGCTTCTACTGCAGAACATGAAATCATAGATTGTCATGTCAAGAAGGCAGATGAAAAGAATGGTACCCTTAAAAGTAAAGGGAAAGAGACAGCCAATACAACTAAAGTAGAGTTGGAGTAATTCATGGCGACCACTGAGGAAGTGTGCTCCACCGCGCAAGAAGAATCTACCACTAACTCGTGGGTATTGGATAGTGGGGCCTCCCACCAACAAGAAAGGTCTATACAGTTCTATGCAGCCTCTAGAAGAATCCATCACTGTAATGGTTGGAAATGATGCAAAATGCCCTACTACGGGCACATGTACTATTTCTTTTGTTGCTGCAAATGGTGAAGTCAAAAAGCTTTCAAATGTGTTGTATGTTCCCAAAATTAGGAGAAATCTATTATCAGTTGCTTCCATAACTGATATTGGTCATGAAGTGAGGTTCAAGAAGACAGGTGTAGAAATTCTCGATAGTGCTGGCAAAGTTGTTGGCAAAGGAGAAAGAAGGAACAACCTATATGAGCTAAGTGCTCTTACAGCCACCACTAGTATAACGTGCCCGCCTAATGGCTGTCCAAGCACATTTTAGCGGTCCATCAAGAAGCGAATCTAAGCATTGCTGCTCGACACTCCTATGGAATGTTTCAAGATTTGTCGCCTAGGGTTTCCCGAGTTTGCCTCGCAACAAAACGTTCGTGGTCTGAAGCCACTAGGATCAACCTGAAATTATTATTCATAATTGTTCATACAAACTTCTCTTGATGATTTTAGAAGAGTATACGGCATGTTTTGTTGATAGGATCTTTTTGGGCCACCTGCACAACAGAAGCCAAAAGACCTTGATTGTCATATGGCTCGATTTGAAATAAGGTGGGAACAAGTGGATTTAATTAATTGCATGGAAATTAGGTTAAAAAGTGGCACTATGTAGCCACACTTAAGGAGAAGGGGCATGGATTGGTTTAGCAATTATGGTATGGGTTCTTTTATTATATATGAAGCATTGAAGATTGCATTTTTATAGTGGTTCAGGAAGGACAAACCCCTCGGAGACATTCTGAGAGGAAGATAAGAACATAGATAAAAAAGATATGTTGGTTGAGGATTATGCATAGAAGTTTTGGAACTTGCTGAATACATTGAATGTTGCTGATAGACCATCCTAAGGAATGCAAATCTCTTATTTGATTAAGGTCCTGAAGAGTAAGATTTGAGCTCCTGTATAAAATGTGTAGCTTTCACCCAATGACACATTAGATGCCTTGGTTAGAGCTGCTATGAGAGTAAAAGCAAGGCTCGGTATTGGTCAATTTAAGAATTGCAAAGATCCTGAAGATGCAATGACTACAATGAGTGAGAATGGTCCTCAAGAGAGGTGGTTCAAGAAAGAGGAGGTGAGGCGTTAGGAAACTTGAATGCTATAAGTATGCATGTTTAGTGTGATTCTTTATATTTTAATAAAACTAAATATTGTCTTGATCCTCACTAACCTTCACTTCTACATGATCTTGCACTTCATCCACAACTTCAAATTTCACCTCCAACAAGATACTTTGGGCTTCTTTTCTCAAATATTCCCTTAATTCTTGTGTTCTCCTCTTGTAAGAACCTAATCCCCTTGTTGAGGCAATCATCCTAACATAAATGCTTCAAGTTCAAAGACCCTTGAACTTGATAAAACTGCCCTTACAATCATGCAGGGCGGCTTGATGTGTAAATCATGAGCACAATGCACACAAAACTAGCAAGATCGCCAATGTGTTATGGCCAATTAGCAATACCACAAACAACAAGAATCTGACCTACAGCCATAACTTTACCTACTAAGATTCTTCAACCAACAAACAAACAATTACTACTAATTTCTTAAACATATGAGCAACAAATAATGACAATTAATCTTTAGAAAGCATAGATACACATTTAGGTTGGCTTGAGAACAATCCATACTAGGCATTATCTTAAAGAAATTCCATCATAACAAATGACAGATATCAAAAGATACATTGAGGAGTTGCATAAAGACAACCACCCTTCACATGAAGACAAAGTTTGTTCTCTATAGCATCATATTGTCACATACATAATGACATCATAGACTTATGTATATAAAGTGTGTAATCCGGCCCCTAACACACACACACACACACATAGACTCTCTCTCTCTCTCTCTCTCTCTCTCTCTCTCTCTCTCTCTCTCTCTCTCATTACTACCTCATATAGTATCCTTTACATACAAAAAATTTTAATTTTCAGTCTGCTCTTAATTTCCTATCTTCACAAGATCTCTATGGAGTGGAGGTGGAGATGAGTAATTAAAGAGATGAAAACTTGCTGATAACTTAGAAAATTAGCAATTATTTGAGTAAATCCACCAATCATGACCATCCATGACCTTTAAAGATTGATTCTTATCAATCGTAGTGACTCTAAAGTGATTCATAAGCTTAAAGACAATACCAAACCACCTCTATACAAATGCAAGCCCACATGGTAGAATATTAGTTGTGAGAGAGCTTGCATATTGCTATATCTAGTCCACAACCCTTCCATAGCCTCAATCTAGCCCCAAAATCTCATTCCTAGCCTGTAACTAGCATCCCATGAAGCTAGTTTGACCCTTGCATTATCTCAAGCTAGAGAGAAGCAATTGAGCTTCAATTTGGGCTCATTTTAGTCTTAATTTACACATATAATTGCTTTTCCACATGCCACAAAAACAATCCCAAATTAGCTATCCATAGCACAATCATGCACTATTCGAGAAATCTATTAGTAACTCCAAACTACCCACTAAAATTCCAAGATATTTTAGAGGTGAGATGCATAATTTTTAGTAATATATAGATTTTTCCAATTTAGCAATTTACCTTAGCAAATTATCAAGAAATTGTAAAATTCAAATGTAGCAAATTCACAAAGCTGCCAAAGCACCAATGGCTAGTCTATCAAAGGAAGCATATTTGAGTGAAAATTATGCACTAAAAAATGGCCCCTGAACATCTAAATGTAGCTAAGTCCTAATTGGTCACAATTAGAGTGAAATTCATGGTTTTCACTATAAATGCAATCCCATTTCTTGCCCCGCAACCTACATGCCAAATGATCTACGCACACTATATAATTAATAAAAATTTCCATAATCTTAACTATGGATTTAATGAATAGTCTTAATAATCTCAATTGTATTTAGTAGACTTTATGGTTTATTTTAATTTTTATTTAATTTATTAGTTGTGAGGTGATTATATAAATTACATATGCTAATTACTCTTTAAAATTTGCTATCTTCAATTGGTCCAATTCTCTTCCAAATGTGATTTCATTTATCATTACTAATTATTAACATTGAATTGTGGTTATATTTTGCAATGAATTAGTGTACTTTTACAATGAATCATTAATCTCTAGTATTAGTTAGTTAATTGTTATTTAGTGATTATTTAGTGAATGCAATTATTGTCATGTATCCATGAAATTAATAAAGTTATTGGTATTCAATTATTCTTAGCTAAACTATGTCATAAAATTGAATGATAATTGAATTGAGATTATCATAAAAAATAGACATAAACATATATGAAAAAGCATGGGATTTGACTCATGGAAATAAAACCAAATTATACAAGATTAATTGGTAAGAGTCACCTTGAAATCTCCATGAGGAAACCTCAATGTAATGTTGTCATTTTTTAACCCTATATGTTGAATAATGTGTGGCACAATTGCAAATCATCATTTATTATTATCTTCTTCTTTCTCACTATCAATTGTATAATATATATGTTGTTACTAAATAAGTTAATTGATATGCATGTTGTATAATATATGTGATTTTAATTACTATATACATTTGTATGTTTTTATTTGAATATGTGTATAATTAATATATTTACTATTTAAATCTACATTTATTAATATATAAACATATATATGCATACACACACACACACATAGAGAGAGAGAGAGAGAGAGAGAGAGAGATACGGAGATAGAGACAAAGACACAGAGAGAGAGAGAGAGAGAGAGAGAGAGAGAGAGAGAGAGAGAGAGAGAGAGAGAGAGAGAGAGAGAGAGAGAGAGAGAGAGAGAAAGAGATACAAAGACAGAGAGAGTTACAGCAAGGATAAAGCAATACCAACATGCTTGTTATGCACAAAACTAACAAAGTGTGATCGAATGATCAAAAGTACAACTAAAGTTATCCATACGCATGTAGGCAAGAGTTACAAGGAGTAGCTCAATAGCCAACATCCTAGGTACAATATTATAAACAACAATAGAGCAACTAAATCAAAAGCAACTTGTATGTGAGAAGATTTAAAGAGGTTGCTCCTAGTACTTGCAAAACCAGCTGGGAAGATGATTAGTATAAGGACTAACCCAAACATATTCATGTTCCAGGTGTCAATAATGAAGCAACCTGATTAACATCCCCTTCAACATATCAAATAAAATACCAAATACCTTGTTAAAGTTGAGAAAATAACATAACCTTTGCAACTCCTAGTCCGTAGCATGAGTGTTGATGTATGGTGATGTGTCTCCTAGTCACACAATAAGACTAGGCTATGTACATGAAAAGGAAAAAAGAGAAGGCTTGCTCAATACCATGAGGAGAATTAATGAGCCTTACAACTATAGCTAGATGAATAAATATCTATAGCCTAGCCCAAATTAGTACCAAAGTGGCTTAAACCTACTATAATGCATAGTAAAATAAGCAAGAGGTCAAAAGTAAAAGCATTTAGCTATACCCATAGTTGGCAATACAATCATCCACTCACTGCATATCGGGGGGGGGGGGCGTGTGATTTTAAAATGTTTTAATGCCTAGGAGGATAGCTCCCAAGCATTTAAAAGCTTCAAAATCTCATGGTTTGCTTTCTCTTCATTTAGAACTCCTCCTCTATGCCTCCCCTTGTTGTCTCCTTGTCCATTTATATATGTTTATCATACATTATTATAATATATGTTTATCATGATATGTTATGCTTTTATTTTAACATATATCATCATTATTATAATTTAATAATGTAATATATAACTTCTTATTATATAAATATAATGTATTAGCATATTATATCATATTAACACATTATGTATAGCATAATAATATTCTAGTAACCTAATATTAGAAAAATATAATATTACATTAAATAATAAATATAATACATAAAAACATATACATACATACATACATACATATATATATATATATATATATATATATATATATATATATATATATATATATATATATATATATATATATAAACACGCACACACACACACACATGATTATATAGCATGCATACATACATATGTGTGTGCATGTGTGTGTGTGGGGGGGGAGGGGGGGAGGAAGGAGGGAGGGAAGAAATAATGTAGCTATTTTCTAGGCCATAACATCAACTAATATACTAGGCTCCAAACCATAAATGTATTATGCAACTTTGCATCATCACTCAAACTCTCCATATACATGGTAAGTTTTAGAAACTAATTGGTATACTCTCTAGCAAAATCATGTTTCTTTGGTCCAACTGATACCACCTCCTCACCAATTTCTTCTTTTTAATAGGGGACACAAACACTTTAGTTAACTTTGCCTTGAAATCTTCCAAACTATCAACTTATTGATTTTCTCTCTTAATGTACCTCCACCATGTATGAGCAAAGCCCTCAAGGTGGAGTGGCAAAATATATCTTGTGGTCATTTGATCTACTAGAGATAACAAAATATGACTCCAATTTACATGTCCACTCCTCCAAATCTAAAGGGGAAGATAAGTGTCCCACTAAGCCAACAACATTTATCATGGAGTTCTCTTTTCACAAAGCCTTGTTGCCCATTAGAAGCTTGGGGGTGCGTATCTACATAACTACCATTTGAGATCTTCTTGGAGCTATAAGTGGCTGACTTCTTGCCCCTGGAGGATTGGATGCATGAATGTTAAGATTGTCTCTTCAGTCCTAAAGGATGTTTCCCCTATCTCATAAGTGGTATAAGGTATCCCTTTCTTTCCAATAATACTAGGATGTGGATTAAGAGTAGGGGGTCGAAATGACTGATGGGACCTAAAATGGGCCAGCACTGGCTACGGCACTAGCCGGACCTCATGCACACAACAGACAACCCCACCACACGGCCTCGCGAGCCAGGAGCATCTATAATACACTGATGTACACTAGTTTGTAGCTAATATATAGTCCAATGGCCCTTTTTCCAAACTCCAACAAAGGAAGTATCCCATACATATCGGTAATAAATACCACGAAGAATATACATAGGAGGCACCCCATCAACTGATTGCCGTGGCCCCACTGTGCGACTCTTCTACACCTCGAGGATTGGCCCCAAGACGCGTCACTCTAACATAAAGTACACACGATACAAGCTCCACTCTTTCATTTTGAACGTATTCCAAGAGATACCATGTGTCCTTATCAAACAATTCCCCAAGAGAACGATTGACTAACTTATAGCTTAGGTTGTCTCACACACTCAAGCCTAGGTCATCATAACAAAAAACAGATGTTATGCATCCACTTCTTTGTATTCTGATATCATGGTCGATATGCACATGAAAAAGTGGATAATCCTGATGTGCTCAAACATAATTTTCAATCAGAAATGTGTCATGCACAATCAGGCTTTCCAATGCTCATTTACTAACTCGTGGCGATGTAAGGATAGCATGGAGACAACGCTCATGCTACTTTCCTCTTAATTAAAATACAATGAACCCTATATCATGATATGCATCAGCAAAATCAACAATAAACAACACCCAGATTGCATCATTCAAACATCCCACCCCCTACTTTTAGGTATTGCTTCCATTGCATAGGTGTAGGGGTTCATTTTGTCATGTTTTGATGTATGAAAAGTGATAAATCACGAACTTTGACAAAGAGATAGGAAAAACTGAGGCTAAACCTCATGCTTTGCCACTACCATACATTCACAAACACTCATTATATTTTTCCTTATTTTTATGAAGTGTATTTCTATTTTTCCCCTTATTTTTTTATTTTTTAGCAATTATTTATCGATAATCACTATTTTTTTTATTTTTTTTCATACCAATCATTTCAACATACTGAAATTCACTTTTATTTTCCATGTTTCCCCATACGAACACATTTCACCCACCCGAAACAACAAAACTATCATTTTACCCTTAAAAACCGCATTTCAGGTTTTGCGAGATTTAAATAGAGCATGTAAATTATTACAAAATTAGAATTTTTTGATAAATAGCAATTAGAAATTATGCAACCAACACTCAAATAATTTTTCATCGAATAAGAACATCATTTCTACCATAAAATGTCAAAAAACCTTCATTTCCTTCATTAAAAATAGTCATACCGTGTTTCTATGAAACCCAAGACGCATTGAATGACTGTGTGACCAGCGGACGGAGCCTCCATCGCTCTCGATTCCATGCTGCACATCAATCTTCAGCATCTCCATTAATCTCCATCATCATTTTCTTCAATCTCCTTCCCGATTCCTCCTTCAAGGTAGTGCACATGAACAGCCCATAGAGAGGAGAGAGAAATACTAAATCTAGTTCTGTCAATCCGACAGCCATTGGAGGAGTGGAGAGTGGTGATGGAGGGCGAAGAGAAGTAGCATCTGTCGGGTCACATCACTTTATAGGCCTATATTGAGGTGGCATAGCCCCCCCTCCAAAATCATGTCGCTGCAACAATGGCACCGTTTTTCTTCACGCGGCTGTCAAAAACGCCCCCCTCCCCAATCCTCAAATTTTGGGGGCCCAAGGGTCACACCCCTTTAATTCTCCCTATTCGCTCTCTTTTCCAGCCTATCTCCCGCGTTCCACTAGGGCCTGTTTTGCACATTGAAAAATTTGGCACACTCATCTCGAAGTCCCCTCTATTGGCATCTTCTGAAGTTCCATCTAACATGCCAAGAAATTATGAAAATTCCCCAACCGTCGCTCAATGGGTCTTTAGAGCACTTTTGGCACCTGTCAGCTACTTGCTGCTTAAAATCAACTTGATTGCCTATGCCACCTTCGACGGAGTTTTTTTTCCCTTGAAATTAGGATTTTTTAGCAAATTTTGAGCACTTCACAGAGTCAAAAATCACCGCTCAATGACTATCTTAACTCAAATCTATCTGTACTTTTCTTATTAGCCAATTGTATTGCCACAAGCTGTGAAATTTGGAACATGAGCTTATCCAATGATTCCTTTGTAGAAGCAATGAATCCCTCCAAAGATTCTTTGATAGATTGGCCTATTTACTCCATTGCTTCTTTGGTTCAAGCATCTGATTGTACCATCTTCACAATCACCTAGTCCAACTTTAAAACAAGCTCATGTGCCTAATTGAATGCCTAGTCTCGTGGTTACATAGAGTGGTATTTAAGGTACTATAAGGTCCATATTATTAAGATTATTCTTTCTCATGCTATGACTCGATCCTTGTATCTCTGGATTCTTTAATGTGCTAATGAATATCCTCATTTGACTTGTTATTTGCCCTATTCCCTGCCATTTTTGTATATTCTCCAAGTGTTGTCCAACAAAACCAACTATCAAAAAAATGGCTCTAAATTTTGACTCTAATATGTAAATGAACTACTTTATAATTCAAATCAAAGATAATGATTAGATCTTTGAAGTGAGCTATCAAACACTCCATTAAAATCAGGACAAAATATTCTAGGGGTGTTCTTTTGTGGCTATATAAAACTATTTAGCACCCTATAAATTCACTATTTTGGTATTTCAGCTACTTGTAGGTCCAAAGTAAGGTACCTAAACCTTGTAGCAACCTTTATATGGTATGTGGAGACCACGAAAACCTACAATTACTTGCAATAAACTTGTGTATGCCTTTTGATAGCCTACAACACCTGTAAATGGATGGAAAACACCCTAAAATAAGTTTTAGTGACATGTTTCACTTGTAAGTATTTATACCCTATTCTTAAAGGCCAAAATTACCTATAATCCCTATATGCTTATCAATGAATACTCTATTTTTTTGCTCTTTAGCTCAAGTCTTAAAAATCTTTAATACTCCACTCATGGTACCTATGTGAAGGATAAAGCAATATGGCAAGCTCCCTACATGGGCTGCAAATCACCAAGAGGTGAAAAAAGTTTCCCATGGTTTGGTTGGCTGCACCACTTTGGGATCTTTGATAGTGAGGGAGGGTTTATCTTCCCCAACATCCACCTTTTTCCTTGGTGGGAATATTCATCATAGCAAGAGCATGCTAATCTATGAAAAGAAAGATGATATATATTTCTAGAATTGAACCTTTCAACCTTTAATGAAGTGCATGTGTCAATTGAAAATAGGGAATTCAAATGAAAGATGGGCTGATAGTCTTAATGTTTGCAAATCAGTGACTCACTGATTGTATATCTTACCCTTTCACAATGTATTTTTGGATACTATAAGATCCAATGCACAAATTAGGAGATATCAATTGTGAGAGAGTTTACATGTAGTAGATCTAATATTTCTTTAAAAATACAAAAGGGGAAAAAAGAAAATCTATTTTGCTAAAAAGGAATCCCTGGGAGTAGTCTTTTCCAAGCTAGAGTGGGTGGAGGGTCCAGCTATTATCTACATTCATACAAAAGATGAAGGTAAGAATCTTACGAGCTAAAGCACATTGCAAGTGTCGAATTACCATCCTAGTTGCACCTACAAAGATGCTTGAAACACTAAACCCTAAGGATGAATATCAATTTTGTTATGGAAATACAATGCACCATCAAAACATAGTTGATTATTCTCAACAGTTGATAAGACAATGGATTAAGTAACCACCACATAACTACTAAAAAAAGCATCCACCTTACCCATAAAATGCTACTATAAGAATATATTGACCATGATAAGCAAGTATCCTTTACACTCAATGTAGATATATATGTTAGTCTTACATATTGCAGGATAGTTTTAAGGTCTTACTTACAATGAAATATTATACAATTACAATTTAAGTTATTATCCATCCTCAGTTACTTTACCTTGTGGAACTAATATTGGAGAATTCAAATCTAAAGATCGTACTAAACTTGCAATATGACCACAACAGTCACACATTTAGGTTCACTGATGCATGTGTTTCATAAT